>NC_081420.1:121585551-121598051 GCF_949786415.1 Peromyscus eremicus
CATATTAGCAATATATGTGCAGGAACGGAGGAATCAGTTCTTAGAGGCACAGTGAAAGCTGAAGTCTTCTTGTTCTCAGAGATGAAACCAGAAGTGGACAGTGATGGTGCATGCTTCATATCCTGGGACTTGGGAATCTGAGCCTGAGTGACTCTGTATCCAAAACCGCCCACGCAGCAGCAACAAAAGAGGATTATAAAGGGAATTGTACCTCCATCACCCTCTCTTCCTCCCTCCATTTCCCAAAGGCTCAGATATTACAGGCTTGATGCCTCAACTTGGCATTGCTGGAAGGTGGGGGGACTTTTGAGAGGAGGGTGGATGGGGGTTTTAGATCTAAAGGGGTGTGCCCTTGAAGGGGGTCTTTTTAGCTCTCTCTCTCTCTGCTTCCAGGCCTCCTCTGTACACTTGCTCTTCCACAATGCTACATGGTGCTGCTCCAGGTCCATAGGAACAGGATCAAGTGGTCATGGACCCAAATCTCCAAAGTAGGAGCCAAAATAAGCTTTTCTCTTTTTAAAGTTAGTTTATCTCAGACATTTGTCATAATCACAGCAACGTCAAATCAATAGCTCTCTCCCTCCCACTCCACCTACTTTCCTCTTTTTAAAAATAGAATTTTATTTATTTTTGACAATATTTTACTAGGCTAGCCTTGACTCAGAATTCCCCTCCCAGGCCGCAGGGATTACAGGCAGTGCACCACACTCAGGCTCTTTCTTCTTAATGGTGATCAAGTAATTCAGCTCACAAGCCAAACTTTTTAACCCACAATTCCATGGCAAGTCAACTAAATAGTCTACTATCATAGATCTATTTCATGATTTTTCTATGACTCTAGCCAAAAAGAAGGTACAGAGAAAGGGTCAACTAACTACAGTGCTACAGTCAGCATTCACCCACCCAGGGACAGAGCTCACCCAGGGACAGAGCTCACCCACCCAGGGACGGGGCTCACCCACCCAGGGAGAAAGCTCATCACCCAGGGACAGAGCTCACCCACCCAGGGACAGAGCTCACCCACCCAGGGAGAAAGCTCATCACCCAGGGACAGAGCTCACCCACCCAGGGATAGAGCTCACCACCCAGGGACAGAGCTCACCCACCCAGGGACAGAGCTCACCCACCGAAGGGCAGAGCTCACCCACCCAGGGAGAGAGCTCACCAACCCAGGGACAGAGCTCACCCACCGAAGGGCAGAGCTCACCCACCCAGGGAGAGAGCTCACCAACCCAGGAACAGAGTTTACCACCCAGGGATGGGGCTTGCTCACCCACCCAGAGATAGAATTCTCCCACCTAGGGAGAGAGCTCACCCAGGGACAGAGCTCACCCACCCAGAGACAGAGCTCACTCACCCAGGGACAGAGCTCACCCACCCAGGGACAGAGCTCACCCACCCAGGGACAGAGCTTACTCACAGAGATGCAGTTTGCTCACTGAGGGACAGTGCTCATCTACCCAGGAACAGAGTTTGTCCATCCACAGAGGCAGCTTCTTATTTTATTCCGGTCTCTGCCACCACCAGTACCACAGACTTTATGGCTTCAAACTCCGGAACGTTTTCTGATTTAGAATGTGTGAACTGGATGTTTAAAAAAGCATGGAGGGTCACAGGGGCTGCTGTAGTTAGAGGCTGCTAAATTCGTGGAAATTAAGTGACATCCTTAGAAACTCAAGGCAAAGGTGGCCACAGATCAATAAGAGAGATTTGTAGAAAGTAGTTGGTTCAGTTTTCATGTTGCAACATTGCACAATTTCACCATCAGTTTCTGCTAATTTTCTCTTTAAAAATGATCTGAAGAATTTAGAACTCATTCTTTAGTATTTCTTACGTTTTAAATTGAACCTAACAGAATTTTATCCTTTAATCCAGACAGAAGTTTTATACTGGGACCGCAACACAGATGGGAGCTTCATCGCTTAAGTGTTTTGAAGGTTCTCTTTGTTGGTACTAATGAGAGTGTACATAACTACCAATAACACAAACGTGCACTGACTTCGCCTCCTTTCTTGGCAACCCCCCCCAAAAAAAAACTAATGTAAAAGTAACATAGCTTCTATTTAGTACAAACCTCTGATGCATTGTTTTCATTTTAGAAATGAAAAATTCTTTGCTTCCTCTTGGCATAGAATTATAAGGGCCACACGATACACTTTCTTTTCTTTGTTTTCACATTTTCTAAGGATGTGGAGGGATTTTAAGTAAGAAGTGATATGATCTATTTAATATTTTAGGAGTTCACTTAAGCAAATGGCCGAAAGATTCTGGTTAGGAAAGTATTGCAGAAAAGCTGATGAACATCATGACTTTCTTGCCCATGAGATGGAGGAAAGAGGAAAAACCAAAGAATGATTTGACAGGAAGGGTTAGTGGAGAAGAGATGGTCTGGACTGGGACAGCATGAGAGTGGACGGAGTCGGTGGTGGCGCACGCCTTTAATCCCAGCACTCGGGAGGCAGAGGCAGGAGGATCTCTGTGAGTTTGAGGCCAGCCTGGGCTACAGAGTGAGTTCCAGGAAAGGTGCAAAGCTACACAGAGAAACCCTGTCTCCAAAAACCGAGAGAGAGAGAGAGAGAGAGAGAGAGAGAGAGAGAGAGAGAGAGAGAGAGAGAGAAAGAGAGAAGACAGTGAAGAAGAATTACACTTCTGGAGCACTTAAGGTAACATTTATTGAGTCAGAGAGCATGGATGGGGGAAGGATGAGAGGAAGATGAAGAGTTTAGCTTCCTATGCGCTGTGGGAGAGGTGTGTGGACCTTCATGGGAGACGTACAGGGGGCAGGCGTATAACATGGGGTGGTTTACGGAAGTGACGGCCTGTATTAAGGCTGTGACATCAAGTGAGATTGTCTAGAGGAGACTGTAGAGTGGGAAGATCTCCTGGGAGCCCTAAAATCTAGAGAAAGGATCACAAACTGGTGTTCTTTGAGACGTTTTCTTTGGATGTACAATGCTTTTAAAAAATTGAGAAATAGTTAATGATATTTAAAAGTTAGGGTATTGTTTGTTTGTTTGTTTGTTTTTTCAAGGCAGATTCTGACTATACAGCTTTTGCTGTCTTGGAACTACTGTCTACTGTCTGTAGACCAGGCTGGCCTTGAACTCACAGGGATCTGCCTGCCTCTGTCACCCGAGTGCTGAGTTTAAAAGTGTGTGTCACCATACCGGGCTGAAAGTTAGGGTAGTTTAAATATAAATTTCAACCTGAATTTTTTCTTTTCTTGGCAAAAGAATGATCTGGTAACACATGCCTACTCTTCTGGCAGAAATCATTGGCAAAGACTGAGTCACTGCTGTCCCTATAGACAAGCTCACAGGCCCGGGTGGATACACTCACCGAACAGCCTCATTTCCTGGTCCTCATTACTTGCCCGGCTTGTGTCCATACCTGACTTTGAAATCTCATATTAAGGGGAGGACACAACAGTCCAGAAGGCTAATTCCCCATGACCTTCTAAAAGAGGGAGATTAGGGAAGTACTGTGAGTTCCTTTACTCAGTTTACCTTAAATATGCTCCTTTGACCTTTCGCTGCCTTTCCAGGTGAGATTCATGTACAGTGACATGAGGTCCTGCTGACTGGGTCATGGGGTAAACTTAATAGTGGATCAGCACTTCAACCTCCGCCTTGACTCTCTACTGCCATGTACAATAAATGTACTTGTAACAGATCCTTATATTAGACCAGTGGCTCTCAACCTTCCAAATGCTGCGACCCTTTAATACAGTTCCTTATACTGAGGTGACCCCCCCCAACCATAAAATCATTTCATTGCTGCTTCATAATTGTGATTTTGCTACTATATGAGTTGTGATGTAAATATCTGATATGCGACCCCCAAAGGGATGGCAACCCACAGGTTGAGAACTGCTGGATTAGACAGAACAGAAAATGCCAATTTAAATGGAGCTTTGTGACCTATTGTGTTGACCCCTAACTATTGACTTAGTAGATTCTCACATTTGACGCTGAGTACATCAGTAGCCTGTGGTCAACCAAGATGCTGTTAGTGGTGGGATTTATTAATTTTATATGGCCCTAGATGATTAAGATCTTTGGTTTATCCTTCTGCTTGATATGGAAAATGTCACCTAAAGAGTCAGGCTAACTCTTGCTGTGTGTTTGATGTAATTCTCTACTGACAGTAGCAATGCTGATGGCTAAAGATCCTTCCACCCTGAAAATGGAAGGAAATTTGGAGATCCCTCTCCCCCATCCATATTGGCAACAGGGTTCTCCTTCCTAAATCTCACGTTGAAAATTCAATGGCCTTTGGTATGATGTTGAAAGGTTGGGCCCTTGAGTTCATCAGGCCATGAGACTCTGTCCTTATGAAAGAATTAATACCATCATTGGGGAAGCGTGTCCTTGATAAAGGGGCTCGCTGGGCTCAGTCTTCTCTCTGTGTCTTAGACATGTTCACTGACTACTGTACTGCCAGGTTAACAGCAAGACTGCCCTCACCAGATGGACTCTCTTAGTCTTAGATTTCCCAGACTCCAGAATCATGAGCTGAAGAAATACATTGTTTATAATTGTTTCTGTTGCTGGCACTATGTCATAGCAGCCCGATGGTGAACTGAGATAGTTGAGCATATCTGATTTCTTTGTATCAGTTGCCTGACTCAGGGCCATTGATACATTTTAGTGTCCTATCACTTCCTCTAGAAATGGGAGGTACCTGGAAAATGCTTGTGCAGTTTAAATGGAATTGAAGTTGCTCTACAGCTTTTTACAGTGCTTTATTATTAAAAATGCCAATCACAATATTAATGGTTACTGAGAACTTACTACATGCCAGGAGCCACAATGAGTACTTTAAATAGATTCTACAATTTAGTACTCATAATTAACCTGTGACTGCTATGGGATAATATTCTTGTACGTGGTAAAGATTTGTCACTCAAATTGGGTTAATAAAATGCTGATTGGCCAGTAGTAGCCAGGCAGGAAGTGTAGCCTGGGCAACCAAACTAAGAATGCTGGGAAGAGAAAGGGCAGAGTCAGGAGTCATCAACCAGATGCAGAGGAAGCAAGATGGGAATGTCGCACTGAGAAAAGATATCAAGCCATGTGGCTAAACATAGTTAAGAATTATAGGTTAATTTAAGTGTAAGAGCTAGTTAGTAATAAGCCTGAACTACTGGCTAAGCATTTATAAATAATTTTAAGCCTCCAAGTCAATTATTTGGGAAGCGGCTGCTGGGTATTTGGGAACAGGTAGGCAGGAGAGGAACTTCTATCCACATATGATACAGAAGCATTACCTTTTTTTTTTTTTTTTTTTTTTATTTTGTTAGGCAAGTTCTCACTATGTAGCCCTGGCTAGCCTGGAAATCCTAGAGAGCTACCTGTCTTTATCTCCCAAGATCTGGAATAAAAGGTGTGCACCACCACTCCTGGTTATCATTTTTGTTTTTGATGATAAAGCCAAATCTTGGTTAAAAATCCTCCATAATGCTTCGAATCAGAATTGATGCCCCATTTTCTGTCTCCAGAGTCCATACACTTGAATATATTCTACACTGTGCTTAACCCAGTAGTTAGTTGGATTTCAGGGGGCCTGAGAATTAAAAATTAACCTCATACATTCGTGATTATATACATATAGGCATTTTTCCCTGTTGTCTTTCCCCAGATCCCTGAATAACACACCAACAAGAATCAGTCGAATGAGACATTCTGCTTCCTTGGAAAACATAGAGCAGCTGTCTTTGTGTTGTGAAGACTATTTATTTTTATTTTATGTGTACGCATGTGTGCTTGAGTGTATGTATGTACCCTGTGTGTGTGCAGTACCTATAGAGGCCAGGAGAGGGCACCAGTTTCCCCAAGAGCTGGAGTTACAGGCTCTTGCGAGCTGCCTGATGTGGGTGCTCTCCAGAACAGCAGCGGGCTCTGGTATTGCTGAGCCGTCTCTCCAGTCCCATGTTTTGAAACGCCCACTGTGGTTTACACCCCACTGGCTAAATCTTCTGTTAACTTGACATAAACATTTTCACAGGATCTCACCCTTTCCCCTAGTTAGCTGTTCCTCCAACAGAGTCATTTGGTATCACAGCAGAAAACGGCCCTTCTTGGAGGACTGGTATTTACTCTGCCGCGTGCCTTAGCAAAGCAGCATAGAGCAGTAGCAGGCTGCATTAAGCCACCCTCTGTTAAGAATTAAGAAATACCACCCTGGGATAAGTGTTCTGTTTTGAAAGAAAATAAGGTGGTGGTGACTGGAACCCCTAGAAGTCCCGGCTCCCCAGCAGCTTGGTGCCCACATGCTGGGGGCTGTTCTGTATCACGTTATTTCCCCTCATGTATTTGAAAAAGGAGGTTTCAAAGAATAAAGGAAATCTGTGTCCACTGCTACGGATGCTTATCTTCTGGAAACCAAGATGTGTTTCCAATCAACCCTGTATTGTACAGGAGTACCACAGGCGAGGTGTTTCGTCCAGGACAGCTGAATTATAATGTTGCGGTGCCTTCAGCTCCCCTCACAGTGTAGAGGCTCCTTCAGGCTGCGGCAGGGCCTGTATATTTCTCTTATAAACCTCCTACTCCTCCCGGCCCTGTGTGTATGTGTGTGTGTGTGTGTGTGTGTGTGTGTGTGTGTGTGTCTGTCTGTCTATATCGGTCTCTGTTTCTCTCTCTGTGTGTATGTGTCTGTCTGTTTATTTCTCTCTGTGTGTCTGTGTGTCTGTCTCTCTGTGTGTTTGTCTGTCCCTCTCTCTCTCTCTCTGTCTCTCTCTCTATCTCTGTTTCTGTCTGTCTCTCTCTCTCTCTTTCTCTCTGTGTATCTGTCTGTCTGTCCCTCTCTCTCTCTGTATTTGTCTTTCTGTCTGTCTCTCTCTGTGTGTCTGTCTGTCTCTGATGTATGTTGGTATATGTGTGTCACCATGCTTTTGGGCCCAAGTCAGAGGTTGACCTCAGGTGTCTTCTTTAATCATTTTATCCACTTGGTTTTGTGACAGGGCCTCTCTCAGGGAACCTGGAGATTGCTGTTTCCGCTGGCCGGCCAGGGAGCCTCTGGGACTCCCCTGTCTCTGACTTCCTAGTGCTGAAGTTACAGGCATGCACTATCACACTTGGCCTTTTACTGGGTGCTGGAGATCTGAACTCAGTTCCCATCAAGCCACATCTCCAGTCTTTTCTGCTGTAATCTTAGAGCAGAATAGTTAGAGGGGATGTTAATTAGACTTCAAATAAGAGAGCCTTTTATAACAAAGTATGCTTTTGCACCTGTTGGCTTAGGTTCCCTTTAAGGATTTTACAAGTAACCTTTGTTTCAAGCATGACAGGCCTTTGAGCTGTTTTCTCAGAGGCTGTACCACAGTCTGGCAAGCCATGTCTAGTCTGCACTGGCTCCATCTTGTGTGCCAGGCACTGTGGGAAGTATGACTGTTCTATCATCTTCACCCTGAAGGAGGTGTTGGATATCTCCACAAGTTAATCATGTTATGAATGAAGTCGACTTGTCCAAAGTCAGGCACCGTAGAAAGAGATAGGGCTGGGACCTCAACCCCAGCCTGTGCTGTTGACAATGGCGTCATTCCAAATGGCAGAACTTGTTCTTCCAATAATGCTCAGCCAGCTCTGGGAACCACACATTCCAGGTTTACAATCCCCGAATCACCCACTCGGCCAGTTGATTCTGAACTTTATTCAGCTGTAACTGAAAAATTGCACTTTCTGAATTCCCTTTGCAGGGTTCTAAGTGTGCACAAAATGAGCCCCAGTGAGGAAGACTTTCCTACATTCAGACAGGTAAGCTTAAAGCAGAGTTTGGGCTTGGGCTTAAGTGAGTGAATTATACACACAGAAAGCTTGTATAATTAATCCAGATCACATGACCAGGACTTCTCTTGGCTGTGACCTCTTCCTCACTGCTTTTCATTCTCTGTGACACTTCAACCAGCAGGGGAAAGATTTTATCCAATTGCTTTGACTCTTATTTTTTTTTGGCAACTCAATCATTGAGTTTTTACCATGTGACAGAAGGGGAGATATAATTTTTAGTTTCCTAGGCTCTCATTAGACTTTTACAGGGCCCAGAGAGAAATCTAGTGAACGTTTATGCTGTCAGTAGCTACCCTACAATCTCCAGTCAGTTATTACCTGCCGAATGACAACTTAAGCATTAAACGCAAGACATTTGGTGGATGGAAGTTTCTCAAGATGTGATCATGATTGAAATAAAAAGAGCATGAAGAGTTAAAACTGTCAGAGGGGCCAGACCAATGGGCAGGGTCATGTGGATTTATTTTGCAACTATATAAAAATATCTCCCTATCCCATTTGTTCAGCCGTTAACATACTTTATTGCTCACTCAACAGACATTTATTGGATGTCACTTGACACACAACACTGGAGGTGAGTGCTGTGGAGGATATAAAGATGGCGGTGCCTTTAAGTTAAATTTGATCCAGTAGAAGAGATGAGCATAGAACACATGCTAAAGGACAGGCAGAGATAAAATGTCAGCAAAGCAATTGGGAGGGTAACATTTCATCTCCAATTGGATAACCAAGAGGATTTGTGGAGCAGATTGGAAGCAAACCAGAGGTGAGGATCTCAAAGGTGTTGGGAAGTGTGGGGACAAAGGAAAATGGCAGTTCTTTCAGGGGAGTCAGTCCTGCTCAAGATCATCGAAGCAAGTTCCATAGGTGCTTTGCACACTCTGTCTTCTTTAGGGTCTTTTCTGTTTCACAGGGGTGTGGGGAGAGGGGTGTAGGGTGTGGGGAGAGGGGTATATGTAGGGGTATAGGGAGGTGAAGGTCTGGGGAGGTGGGGGTGTGGGGAGGTAGGAATGTGAGAAGGTGGGGTGTGGGGAGAGAAGTTTATGTGGGGGTATGGGCAGGTGAAGGTCTGGGGAGGTGGGGGTGTGGGAAGGGGGGTATAGGGAGGTAGATGTGTGGGAAGGTGGGGTGTGGGAAGGGGATTAGGAGTATGAGAAGGTGAGGGTGTGGGGAGGTGGAGGTGTAGGAAGGTGAGATGGGGATGGGCTAAGAACACGGGAACTACATTTTCCAGACTCCCTCATCAATCAGCTTTCTCTTAGCTGAGGGGATTGAAAGGCAGGAGGATAAGGAGGGCTGGTTTCAGTCACTGTGACTCCAGGATCAGAGGCAGCAGGACACTAGCTTCCTTTCTCCTGGGCAGCAGGGCTAGTGGCATCCTAGCAGGAGAAATAGCTCCAGCAACAGTAAATAGTGAATTCATGCTGACCTCTGTGCCCCTTTCCTTCTCATTCTTCCAAAAATGTTTAATCATCATCATCATCATCATTTTGCCTTTTCCAACAGAGTTTATCTGTGTAGCCCTGGCTGTCCTGGAACTCAATCTATAGACCAGGCTGGCCTTGAACTCACAGAGATCTGTCTATCTTTGCCTCCTGAATGCTGGGATTTAAGGTGTGTACCATCACTGTCCAGCTTTAATTATCATTAATAATAAAGTTAAAAGTTTAAGAGTTTATATACTATGTAATCAATTTTCCTTGAAGCACAATTTGCCTCTGGTAATTCGAATGTATTTGAATTAAAAAAACACCCTTATATGTATGATGAGTGCTTTGCCTGCGTGTATGTCTTTGCATCATGTGCGTCCCTGATGCCGACGGAGGCTAGAGGAGGCCATCAGAGCCCGTGGGATTGGAGTGGCAGACAGTTGTGAACCACCAAGTGGGTACTGTGATCCAAGCTCAGGTCCTCTGGAGGAGCAGCCAGTCATCTTAACCACTGAGTATTCCATCCATCTCCAAGTTAGATCTGTTTAAGAGGATGATTAGCTGAGCTTTGATGGCTCTGACAGTGTGCATACACCGTGCATCCTCCATTCATGTCCAAATTCTTTAAAAAACAAAACACAAAAACCAACTGGAACATTTCTGTCTCTCCCACATTTTCTTACCCAACTTGTAGCCAGGCCTTCTGTTTCTCCTTGACCTCAGGTAACATCTGATTTTGAAACAATATCAGGGGCTTTTAATAGTTATTGCTATTTGAGGCTGGTTAGTTCTCCATGTGGGAGAACCTGTGAACTGTGGAGTAGGTAGTTCTCTGTGTGGAGACACTGTGTGAACTGTGGAGTAGGTAGTTCTCTGTGTGGAGACACTGTGTGAACTGTGGAGTAGGTAATTCTCTGTGTGTGGGACACTGTGTGAACTGTGGAGTAGGTAGTTCTCTGTGTGGAGACACTGTGTGAACTGTGGAGTAGGTAGTTCTCTGTGTGGGGCACTGTGTGAACTGTGGAGTATGTAGTTCTCTGTGTGGAGACACTGTGAACTGTGGAGTAGGTAGTTCTCTGTGTGTGGGACACTGTGTGAACTGTGGAGTAGGTAGTTCTTTGTGTGGGGACACTGTGTGAACTGTGGAGTAGGTAGTTCTCTGTGTGGGGACACTGTGTGAACTGTGGAGTAGGTAGTTCTCTGTGTGGGGACACTGTGTGAACTGTGGAGTAGGTAGTTCTTTGTGTGGGGACACTGTGTGAACTGTGGAGTAGGTAGTTCTCTGTGTGGGACACTGTGTGAACTGTGGAGTATGTAGTTCTCTGTGTGGAGACACTGTGAACTGTGGAGTAGGTAGTTCTCTGTGTGGAGACACTGTGTGAACTGTGGAGTAGGTAGTTCTCTGTGTGGGGCACTGTGAACTGTGCAGTAGGTAGTTCTCTGTGTGGGGGACACTGTGTGAACTGTGGAGTAGGTAGTTCTCTGTGTGGGACACTGTGAACTGTGGAGTAGGTAGTTCTCTGTGTGGAGACACTGTGTGAACTGTGGAGTAGGTAGTTCTCTGTGTGGAGACACTGTGTGAACTGTGGAGTAGGTAGTTCTCTGTGTGGGGGACACTGTGAACTGTGGAGTAGGTAGTTCTCTGTGTGTGGGACACTGTGTGAACTGTGGAGTAGGTAGTTCTTTGTGTGGGGACACTGTGTGAACTGTGGAGTAGGTAGTTCTCTGTGTGGGGACACTGTGTGAACTGTGGAGTAGGTAGTTCTCTGTGTGGGGGACACTGTGAACTGTGCAGTAGGTAGTTCTCTGTGTGGGGGACACTGTGAACTGTGGAGTAGGTAGTTCTCTGTGTGGGGACACTGTGAACTGTGCAGTAGGTAGTTCTCTGTGTGGGACACTGTGTGAACTGTGGAGTAGGTAGTTCTCTGTGTGGGGGACACTGTGAACTGTGGAGTAGGTAGTTCTCTGTGTGGAGACACTGTGAACTGTGGAGTAGGTAGTTCTCTGTGTGGGGCACTGTGTGAACTGTGCAGTAGGTAGTTCTCTGTGTGGGACACTGTGTGAACTGTGGAGTAGGTAGTTCTCTGTGTGGGGACACTGTGTGAACTGTGGAGTAGGTAGTTCTCTGTGTGGAGACACTGTGAACTGTGGAGTAGGTAGTTCTCTGTGTGGGGGACACTGTGTGAACTGTGGAGTAGGTAGTTCTCTGTGTGGGACACTGTGAACTGTGGAGTAGGTAGTTCTCTGTGTGGGGGACACTGTGAACTGTGGAGTAGGTAGTTCTCTGTGTGTGGGACACTGTGTGAACTGTGGAGTAGGTAGTTCTCTGTGTGGGACACTGTGTGAACTGTGGAGTAGGTAGTTCTCTGTGTGGGACACTGTGTGAACTGTGGAGTAGGTAGTTCTCTGTGTGGGACACTGTGTGAACTGTGGAGTAGGTAGTTCTCTGTGTGTGGGACACTGTGTGAACTGTGGAGTAGGTAGTTCTCTGTGTGGGGGACACTGTGTGAACTGTGGAGTAGGTAGTTCTCTGTGTGGGGGACACTGTGTGAACTGTGGAGTGTTTTGAAGCATTATTGGTCTCTACCCACTGAATGTGATTAGGCCAGCTGGGACAGTCAAAACTCTCTTCAGACATTGCCAAGTGTATTCTGGGTGAAATATCCATATGACCCCAGTGAAGAATTGTGACTATAGGTCAGCGTGTTTTCTAACTTCATGCTGTAGCACAAACAGCGTTCCCTTCTTTTTTTTAAGGGCCAAGTAATATTTCACTGTATCCATAGACTACATTTTCTTACAGCCAGAGCTGTTACACAGAGAAACCCTGTCTCAAGTAAAACATAACAAACAAACAAAAAACCCAACTACATTTTCTTTGTTCATTCATTCAAAGAATGAATATTTAAGTTACTTCTACATCTTAACTACTGTGAATAGTGTGATGAATGTAAGTGGTGCACATAGGATTTTCTTTATTTATGTGTTTGCATGTGTGGGCATATACAAACATGCAGATGTGTGTGTGTGTGTGTGTGTGTGTGTGTGTGTGTGTGAGAGAGAGAGAGAGAGAGAGAGAGAGAGAGAGAGAGAGAGAGAGAGTGGAGGTGGATGGAGTGTCTTCTGGGATAGATATATTGAGGCAGTGTTTCTCTCTTGAACTCAGTGCCCTGGTTTGGCTAGTCTAGGTAGCCAGCTTGCTCTGTATCCTTGTCCCTGCCTTTCAAGTGCTGGAGTACAGGTCAATTGTCATGCTCACTTGCCATTCATGGGTTCTGGG
>NC_081420.1:124604781-124612281 GCF_949786415.1 Peromyscus eremicus
TGCCCCCCCCCCCTCCCCGGGCGCTAGCTGGAGGATGGCCGCACCCCTTAAACACATACAGGTGTGCACCCCTCCCTCCCCGTGGAGGCCTCCACCCAGTTGTGGGGACCCAAGAACAGGAGTGAGGCAAACCCAGCATAGACAGGAACCTGAAAACGATAGGGGACCCGAGAATGCCGGAAGCCAGCCAAGGTTCCAAGACAATGTGTGGTGGATCTGGTGATCCTCACTCCAGGTGTGGGAGTGGAGAACAGAAGGTGACCCCAGAAGAATAGTTAAGGGTCCCGGGAGTCTGCAAGCCTACAGATGTAGGGCCACTGGAGGTGGAGACAGCGGGAGCTCTAGGACCCGGGGTGACCGGCTTACGGGTGAGGCTCGGCGCTGGCTCCTCGACCTCAACCGCCCCGTAGATGCTGCGCCGCTGCAACTGCAGCTCCCGCTCGCGCTCGCGCACCTGGCGCACCTCCTGCTCCAGCAGTGACAGGGAAACAAGCGGCGGCGACTGCCCCAGCACCGGGCAGCCGTCCTGAACGGCGGGGTGTAGCCGGCCTCCCGCCTCCGGCCGCCGCTGCAAGCCCCCGCCGTCCTCCGCTGCAGCCTCAAAGAAGCGCTTGAGTTCGTCCAGCGGCTGTGGCCGCCGCCGGGCGCCGGGCTGCGGAGCCTCGGGGCTCGCCAGCGCCGCCTGCCTGTGAGCCTCGCGTTCGATGTCCCGTTGCATCTTCGCGCCCGCCCGAGCGCGCTCCAGGGCGCGCGGCAGTTGGGGGCCGGGGCCGGGCCGGCTGAGCACCGGCCTCACGCGCAACTCGATGAGCTCCTCGCCGGCACGGCCGGGACTCAGACCCCGGCTCCGGCGCAGGCTCTCCTCGCGCTCGCAGCTGCGGCGGATTTCGCGCTGGATGGGCGTCTCCATCAGCAGTTCCGCAGGCGCCGGGTGAGATGCCGCGGGCCTCGGTGGAAAACACACCACACCGGGAGGTTTCCGAGTCGAGAGAGGAACACTGCCCCAGTACCTCCGATATCCGAGTGCCAGGCGGCCCAGCTAGGGACCGTCCAGGCTTTCTGTGTCCTGCTCAACTGGTACCTGCGGGACCTGGCTCTCTGGCTCCGAGGTCTTCAAGTCCTCCGCTCCAGAGGTTTCCAGGACCTCACTGCCTCCCCGGCAGCCCTCGGTGCCCTGGCTCTGCGGCTCCCGGAGCACGTAGCCCTAAGATTCAGGTGACCCTAGGACTCCGCTCTCGGGCGCGGGGGCCTGGATGTTCCGAGTTAGGCGCACTCGGAAAATTTCAGTTCTCCGGGCCGGGATTGAGATGCCCAGATAGGTAGGACGTGGTGACCTGCGCAGTACCTGTAGCTGCAGCCGCCGCCCGAGGTTCTAAGGCGTTGCCAGCACTCTTCTTTGACCCGCCTCTGGCCTCCAAGAACGTCCCCCGGGGGCAGGGCTGGGCACCGCCCCCCGCACCTGCCAGCTGGATTCGAGCTGCCCTGGGCCCGCCCCCAAGGCCGGGGCTCCTCCGCTGGACGCCGGATTCCCGCCACCTGCGCCCACGGGTTGACTGGAGGGACAGCTTCTTCGGAAAGGGCTTCCCTGAACTCCCTACCCAGGAGGTATGTGTCGCTCTCCCTCTGGGACCACGCTGACACTTTTGGGGTCTCATTTTCCATCACTGCCCGGAGCCCTGACCTCAGCACCGCGCTGATCTCTGAACCACCACCTCCTTGCGGGGTGTTTCCCCAGTCGTCTTTCCCTGACCTCACCAGTCTAGATCAGTAGGTGCCAGCCCGCGGCCAGCGACGCCCCCGTGGCAGCACGTAGATCGCGGCGCCGCACAGCTCGGGTTCAGCCGGAGGGACGCCCGGGGCCGCGGCACTGCGAGCTACTGCTGCCCTGCCTTGCTCCTCTCTGCCAGGTTCGCAGCGGCGCTGCTCCCTCCCTCCCTTCCAGAAAAGCTCGCAGCAAGGCGTTGGCGGCCGAGTGTCCTGCTAGAAGGAGCGAGGATTGAGAGGAGAGACTCTCCAGCGCTTCCCGGCCTTTGTCGAGCAATTGCCGCTGGAAGGCGGTCAGCTTGGGGCTGGTTGCTGAGGAGGCCCAAGCTGGAGCAGGAGCCACCGGGCTAGCGGGAGAGACCTGTGTCTGGGGCCGATCTGTGTTCAAGGGCAAGAACGATGCTCCAGAGTGCGGGCCAACCACTCCCAGGGATATTTTCCACTCTCTCTTGTGGGATGCTGACTTTCACTAAAACCGGCCCACCCACTCGAGTCATGCTATAGTAATCTGGAAGAAAGACAATTACCTAAAGAAAATAAAAAGAGGGGCTGGAGAGATGGCTCAGCGATTGAGAGCACTGACTGCTCTTCCAGAGGACCGGGTTCAATTCTCGGCACCCACATGGCAGCTCACATCTGCCTGTAACTCTAGTTCCAGGGCTGCTGACACCCTCACACAGACATCCATGCAGGCAAAACACCAGTGAGCACAAAATAAAAATAAATTAAAAAAGAAAACAGAGGAGCCAGAGTGGTGGTGCACACCTTTAATCCCAGTACTCACTCAGGAGGCAGAGGCAGGTGGGTCGCCATGAATAGGAGGCCAGCCCCCAGCCTGTTCTACATAGCAAGTTCCAGGTCACCTAGGACTACTTCGAGGTCTTGTTCCAATAAACAAACAAATAAACAGGAAATAGAGGGCTACAAACCCCAACCATTTAATCACTTCTTTCTGTTTCTCTCACTTCTCTCTCTCTCTCTCTCTCTCTCTCTCTCTCTCTCTCTCTCTCTCTCTCTCTCTTTCTTCTTCTTCTTCTTCTTCTTCTTCTTCTTCTTCTTCTTCTTCTTCTTTTTTTTTTGGTTTATCGAGGCGGGATTTCTCCATATAGTTTTGGTGCCTGTCCTGGATCTTGCTCTGTAGACGGCTGTTTCTCCTCTTATACCCAGCGTCAAATGCTGCCTTCTCTTAGGCTGGAGAGATGGCTCCTCAGTTAAGAGGATTTGCTGCTCTTCCAGATGACCACGGTGGTTCACACTGATCTGACCCCTCCTAGACACTGTCCCAACATGGTGCACAGATATGCATGCAGACAAAACACCAATACACATAAAAATAAACAAATCTTTAAATAATAACAATAAGGGCTGGGATAACGGCTCAGTCTATAAAGTGCCAATGGCCCATGTATAGGACTGGGGAAAGTCAGGAGGATCCCTGGCACCCACCAGCACCTAGTCTAGGTGAGTGGGTAAAACCCTGTCTCAAAACACAAGGTGGAAACCAGGCATGGTGGCAAGCATCTTTAGTCCCAGCACTTGGGAGACAAAGGCATGTGGAACTCTGAGTTTGAGGCCAGCCTGGCTACAGAGAGAGGTCCAGGACAGCCAGGACTACACAGAGAAACCCTGTCCCAAAAAACAAACAAACAAACAAACAAAAACTGAAGTGGAGAATGATGAAAGAAGACTCTTCTTTTAAAAGGTTATTTTTATTTTATATGCATTGGTGTTTTGCCTGCAGGTATGTCTGTGTGAGGGTGTCAGATCTTGGAGTTACAGACAGTTGTTAGCTACTATATGGATGCTGGGAATTGAACCCAGATCCTCCAGAAGAGTAGTCAGTGTTCTTAACCACTGAGCAATCTCTCCAACCCCAAAGGGAGACTCTTAACATTGACCTTTGTCCTCTACCTGGTTAGAGACATGTGTGTATGTGTGTGTGTATGTGTCGCACACACATACACACTCACATTTACCATACACATACACACAAAAGGGACTGGGGACATGGCTCACTTAGAGTGCTTGTCTAGCATACACAAAACCCTGGTTCCATCCCCAGCACTGCCATGGTATTACCTACATGCCTGTACCACCAGCACTTGGAATAGTATAGGGAGGAGAATCCAAGTTGAAGCTTATCCTTGGCTACTCAGTAAGTTTGAGGCCAGCCTGGGACACTGCTTTAACAAATACTTTTGTCTCTATGGGGCATGTTGTGCTTTGTCTCTTTACCATGTGGACGTGGTCCCTCTAACGGGGCCCCATGATGCCCAAACAAATGAGCCTTCCTCATCGAAGAGCACCTATGACTCTTACTTGGCAGCCCCAGTGGCTTCCCTCTGCCCTTTCCACTTGGCTTCATGTGACTCAGCCACTATTCCCTCCTCAGACTCTGGCTCCATCAAGGCCATCAGGTGGAGGAGAAGGCAAACAGGATAGGTCCCCTGTCATCCTCCCTCAAGCCCACTGGCTACCTCTAACTACACACCAAACTCTCCCTAGGAGAGGGACAGCATCTGCGTGTTGCTAACCCAGGCACTATGCTATATGAAGAGTGAGAGTGTGTAAATTCTTTTCATTCAGCTCCTCAGTTACTCTCTCTTTTGTTTCATTTTAGTTTTAGAGATTTTTATGTGTATATGTGTGTAAACGGAAGTTTCTGTCCCACCAGCAACTCCCAAATACCTGGCAGCCACTTCACAAATTATCACATGGAGGCTTATATTAATTATAAATGCTCGGCTGATAGCTCAGGCCTGTTACTAGCTAACTCCTACACTTAAATTAACCCATAATTCTATTTATGCTCTGCCACGTGGTGGTACATTTATTAGCATGGTATATTCATCTCCTGCTCCCTGTGTGTATGGCTGTGACTCCTGATTCTACCCTTTTCTTTCCCAGCATTCTTAGTCTGGTAGCCCTGCCTATACTTTCTGCCTGGCTACTGGCCAATCAGCACTTTATTAAACCAATTTGAGTGACAAATCTTTTTTTTTTCTTATTTATTTATAGGTATACAGTGTTCTGCCTGCATGTGTCTCTTAGGCCAGAAGAGGCATCATTTCTGGTGGTTGTAGGCCACCATGTAGTTGCTGGGAATTGAACTCAGGACCTCTGGAAAAGCAGTCAGTGCTCTTAACCCCTGAGCCATATCGCCAGCCCCTGAGTGACAAATCTTTACAGTGTGCAAGAGGTTTATTCCACAGCATGTGTGTGTGTGCATGCAGATTTATGCAAATGAGCACTGATGCCCTTGGATCTCCTGGAACCAAAACTACAAGTAGTTGTGAGCCACCTGGAATGGGTGCTGGGACCAAACTGGATCTTCTTAGGAGCAGTTTCCTTATTTAAATTTATTTTATTTTTATTGATGTGTGTGTGCACATATATGTAGGTGCCTAAGAAGGCCAGAAGAGGGCAGCAGATCCCCTGGAGCTGGAGTTACAGGTGGTTGTATGTTGCCTGACATGGGTGCTGAGAATCAAGCTCCGGTTCTTTACCAGAGCAGTGAACACTCTTAACTACTGTGGAGTCTCTCTGAATGTTGCTTTTGTTCTGAGACAGGGCCTCACTGTGTCGGGTCTCACTGGTTGGCCTGAGACTCAAGATGTATACAGGCTGACCTTGAACTCATGGAGTTCAGCAGAAGCCTTCAGAGTGCTGGGATAAAAGGTATCTGCCACCATATCCAGCTGTTTTTGTTTTGAAACAGAGAACCCCCATACTCCTGTCTCAGCCTCTAAAGTATTGGGATATAGGCATTACCACCCAGACCAACAGTCAGAAGTCTGACCTTGCAAAATCCCAAATTCATGCTTTATTTATTTAAAAAAATTTTTTTTTGTTTTTTGAGATGGGGGTCTCAAAATGTGTCTCTGGCTGTCCAGAAATTCACCATGTAGATCAGACTGGTCTCCAACTCATAGAGATCCACCTGTCTCTGCCTCCCAAGTGCTGGGATTAAATGTGTGCAGCACCACACCAGGCTGACCTCAGGCTTTAAACATCACTTCTCTAGTTTCTCCTGGGCCTGGCCTCCTACCCACAGCCTGCAGTGGGACAGACATCTCAGACTGAGGACGTACAAATTGAGTACCCCCACACACATGGGGTGATTGTCTACTCAGCTCTGGAGTCAGGCTGATGAGGGAGCTCAGAAAGTAAAGATGCTCGCCACCATGCATCATGCCTTGAGTTCCTTGAGAAAAGACTCCTCCATTCACCCTCCGATCTCCTCCTGCACTGTGGCATGTGTGTGTGTGTGTGTGTGTGTGTGTGTGTGTGTGTGTGTGTGAAAAAATTTTGTGGAGTGACACTATTCTTTGGGAGATAGGAGCAAACACCTATTCATCCCAGATAAGGAACCAAGGACAGACCAAAGTAAAGACACCACCCAAGTCCAACTTGGTGAGACCAATAGGTTTTATTAGGGTTATTTACAGGAGTGTGGGTGACAGTTTCTTACAAAGACCACCGCATTACTGAGACCCCTAACCCAGCAATGGTTACAATGCACAAAAGCAGAGAACTTGGGTCACTATACAGTCTGGTGATTGGAATGTCTCAGGCAACTCCGTTCCTCTGAGGTTGTCTCTCCGCAGTTCTTACTGCTTATACACTGTTGGGGAGGGAAGTGCCAAGTACATGTGTTCAATTTCAGGGGCTTCCTGAAGCCTTTAAGGTGTGCACTTCCTGAGCGTAAGGAGCTTTCCTGCAGAGTGGAGTGTTTCACCTCCCAGTAGACCATCTGGCATCTTTTTTTTTTTCCTTTGACTTTTTTCGAGACAGAGTTTCTCTGTGTAGCTTTGTCACCTTTCCTGGAACTCACTCTGTAGACCAGGCTGGCCTCAAACTCACAGAGATCTGCCTGCCTCTGCCTCCCGAGTGCTGGGATCAAAGGTGTGTGCCACCACCACCCGGCCTATCTGGCATCTTAACTAGCTATACAATGTTTAAAAAATAAAAAACCCAGTCACCTTTATTCTCAGCACTTGGAGGCAGAGGTAGACAGATCTCTGTGAGTTCAAGACCAGCCTGGTCCCAGGACAGCCAGAGCTACATAATGAGACCCTGTCTCAAAAAACAAACAAACCAACAAATCTAAGAAGGATGGGGTGGTGAATGCCTTTAATCCCGACACTTGGAAGTCAGAGGCAGGTGGATCTCTATGAGTTCAAGGGTAGCTTGGAATACATAGTGAGTTCCAGGACAGCTGAGCTACATAGTGAGACCCTGCCTCAAAATACAAACAAAACAACATCCCCCCACCCCAAAAAAAATATTAAGCACTAGACTAGAGAGGCACCCGGTGGT
Source organism: Peromyscus eremicus (assembly GCF_949786415.1). Taxonomy (NCBI): domain Eukaryota; kingdom Metazoa; phylum Chordata; class Mammalia; order Rodentia; family Cricetidae; genus Peromyscus; species Peromyscus eremicus. The sequence continues at coordinate 124,611,865 of NC_081420.1, forward strand.
ATGGTATAGCACTTTCCCTTGCAAGCAAGGTGACCTGCGTTCAAATCTCCAGAACCCACTCTCTTAGTTACTTATCTACTGCCGTGACAGGACACTATAACCACGGCAAGTTATAAAAGAAAGAACTTGTGTGGGGCTTACAGTTTCAGAGGGTTAGTGCCCATGACCATCATGACAGGGAGCATGGTATGTCACTAGGGCTGTAGCTGAACGCTTACATCTTGAAACACAGCCAGAGGCAGAGAGCGAGAGCTAATTGGGAATGGTGTGGGTCTGTCAAACCTCAAAGTCCAGCCACAGTGACATACCTCCTCCAAGGCCACACCTCCTAATCCTTCCCAAACAGTTCCACCAAACTGGAGACCAAATATTCAAACATATGAGCCTATGGGGCCATTCTCATTCAAACCACCACAG
>NC_081420.1:124917281-125005107 GCF_949786415.1 Peromyscus eremicus
TGGGGCTGGGTCTGTCATCCAGAGCCCCCTGACATCTAAGTAGAATTCACACAGGGAGGGGAAATAGCTCCCCCTGATCATTTCCCTTACTTTGTGTCTTCTCTAAACAGCCCCACGGGAGGGGAAAAGTTTTTTTCATGATTTATATCTTCTTTTCAACCAATGATCTGTACAACTAAAAATGCAAAACCCACCATTCTCTGAAAAAAGTAAAAAACAAACAAACAAAAATCCCTGCCCCTGGGCCAGGCAGGGGATCAGTGCTAGACAACACAGCCTGGACAGACCCATTCTGTCCAACACTGACCAAGGAGACTGTGACCAATTTTTACTAGGTTCTCTTTAAAAGGATTAAAGACAGCTGCTAAAAACATTTCCTTTGTCACCAAGTTGGCCCTAGATATTAGAAAAAAGTTATAAAATGTAAAGGTATAAGTAGGCCCTAGTTACTGGAAGTAGCTCAAATGTTTTTTAACGAAGGAGAACTGACTGGGACAAGACCTTTAGCATAAACTGAGCCACTGTCACCTTCTCTGATAATGAGACACAGTTAGACCTATAGATACCTGAAAAATTTTTAGTGTCTTACCCTCTGTCGGAAGAACATCTCCTGGCTGAAAGTTCTGCCTCCAATAAAAAGATACAGTTGGACTGTCTCTCAGACTCAAACGAAGATTCCCAGGGAAAGGACAGAAATCAGCCCCCCAGGACAGGCCCAACACAAAGTTTCTATAATTGTTCAACTTCTCAGTTCAGCTACGTCTGTCCAGATTAAACAACACCCAATGACCCTGGACACAAAGGGGAAAATGCAGTCCATATTGCCTGACTTGGAGAGACAGACATCCTGGGGCCCTGCCAGTCACCCTGAAGAAACCTAGGACCTGATTCTCATGAGTCTGATTCTTCCAGCGAAACAGGTATATATTGTCTTGGACCTGGAAGATGGGTTCTTCAGCCTCCAATTGGCAGAAGGGAGTCCATCCATCTTTGCTTTTAAATGGACAGACCCAGAGGGAGGTTACAATGGGCAACATACCTGGACCAGATTGTCCCAAGGATTTAAAAATTCTCCAACCCTATTTGATGAGACACTAAATGCTGACCTCTTGCCCTTCTGTCAGAGGTTCCCTGGGAAAATAGACTATAAAAGGGCCACTGACCTGACTGTTAATAAACAGCCCTAAGACCAGTGGGGCCTATTGATATCCTGATGACACACTCCAACCCAATGTCACCTGAGACTCCGTGGTAATGAGGACATGGGCAGCTCAAGCCCACAGGTTGGTGGAGGACACCAGAGGGAACAGCTGGCAGGGCTGTTGGTGACTAACCTTCACCAGACTACTCATCTGGAGTCCACAAAACTTTCTGAGTTGCTCAGACCAAGGTATGAGATACCTAGACTGGATGCCTAGCATGGGGTGTCTCAGCCGGATGACAGGTTTGTGCTCAGTTAAATCCAAAACAGAGAGCCTTTACGCAGGAAGTGTCCAAAGAGAGGCCAACACCGGCAAACTCTGCAAAGACTGACTTCATGAGATCCGGCCTGCCCCAGGAGGATAAAAGTACTCGTTAATTTTTAAAGATGGCTTTTCCAGGTGGGTAGAAGCATTACCCACCTGGACTGAAACTACCCAAATAGTAGACAAAAAGCTCCTCTAGGAACTAGTCCTCTGATTTAGCCTCACCCTAGCAATGGGGTCTGGTAAAGGCCTGGCTTTTATAGCTTAAATCTCTCAATAGCTAATGCTTTAGACATTGATGGGAGCCATAAGCCTAAGTGACCCTTGACACACATGGTGCCATATTTGGGTTTCTCTCCTCTTTTCTTAGATCTAGGCCTTGCTTAAGACACCATAGCACCAGAACCTCTTCTCAGATAGCAGGTGAATGAATTGCAGTTAAGCAATTAGGCAGTTAGACAAGGGTAGATAGATAACCTTCAGAGCAACATTTCCTGCTCGCCAAACAGCCTATAATTAAGTCCCTTCCTGCTTGCAACCCCCCTTTGCCTACCTATATATGCCTTGAGAGAAAAATAAAATTTTGGAGCTTGATCAGACGTCCTGTCTTGCTCTCATTCTTTGTGTCTCTTGTCCCTCTCATTTGCCGGTCCTCCCTTTAGGTCCCCGTTGAAGACCCCGCTGGCTGGGGCAAGACATAGATTGAAAACTTCATTGTGCATATAGACCTCAGAGTCCCTGGCAGGTAAAAAGAATAAACAGGACATTAAAAGAAACTCTAACAAAACTCTAACATCATTAGAGCCCCGTGAAAGGTGGATAGGCCTCCTTCCTTTACTTTGCTTGGGCCCGCTGCACCCCTTATAGGTAGGGATTTGCTCCTCTATGAGATTATCCTTAGAAAACCTCCCCCACTGCTTCCCAGGCTCAGAGGCCAGCAGTTAGTAGAACTCTCTAACTATTCCTTTCTCAATTTACTACAGGTACCCCAGTCCTCCATAAAGGCTGTTCGCTGGACTGAGAGACCCACCAGTTTCCCCTTGTTCCAGTCCAGTGGCACCGTCTGGGTCAGGCAGGTAGCCAAAGGGCCACTAATCAACCTGGAAAGGACCCTACATGGTGAGTCTCTCCTCTCCTATGGCTGTGAAGGTGACTGGCATTACACTGTGGGTCCAGTTCAAGAAAGTGGAAGCCACTGGTGTGCCAAGTGGGCCGTCTCTGGACTATGGGCCCACTGAAATGAAGGTCTCACTGGGCCCTGGACCCTGGGCCCTTCCACTCCCTGCCCCTCTACTTTCTCCTGAGACTCGTGTTTGGTATAAATATAGGGTTATGGTATAACACCCTCAGAATGGACATGGGAACCGAGGAGGACAGACACAGGGAAGGAATTAGCTAGTGTGACTATAGACCAGGAACTGAAGAACCTGACTTCATTTTGAAGGCAGGAACCATTATGCTGTTTGTTAAAAATAAGATTCCATTTACTGTAAGAGCTGAGTTGATGTTTTTAAGTCGGTTTCCTGGAGCTTGAACTGCCCCAATCCATGACCTTGACTTGCTTTTGAGAATACTTTGACTCTCCCTAGTCACTCTCCCTAATCACATGGCAACCACATGGTGGTTTTTTTTTTTTAGATTTTTCTGTACCTACTAAGTGCTCCAGTGTTTCTTCTGTAAACCTGCTTTGCAACTACTTGTGATTTTAATCCTTAAAAGAGGCCCAAGAAACAAATTCAGGGCTGCTTTCTTTAACCCGACTTAGGAGGCAGTCACTGGCCAGCTCTTGGGTGCACCCCAGTAAAATAAAGCTTGCTTCAAATTTGGTTCAAAACTGTGGTGATGGTTTTATTATCATCCAGTGAGATTAACATTTTTCTGGAGGCCCCAGCGAGATTCAGACCACCCACCTAAATTCTAAAGCTGGACCTTCACCATAGAACTCTGGGGCTGAGGGGCTGCTTCAGGAGGCACGTGCCTTGAGATGCTCCAAGGCTCCAAGGGATGCCTTCAGATATCAGGGTGAACTTCTATGCTGAGAAAAGCAGCAAGCATCCACAGAGGCCTCCTGGTTGACTGGCCCTCCCAGGGTACTTTTATTTCTCAGATAGCCTGGGCAGTGGTTAATGTCACCCTTGGTAAGTCTGGCCACCCAGATCAGATTGGATACATCCTGGCTTGGACTGAAGCAACTTCCAACCCACCCACCTAGATGAAGGTCTGTATAGTCTGCAACAGGCAAGGTGGCCAAGACCTGTAGCAGAGACCAATGAGCCCCCTCTGAAGGGTATTCTGCAGGATTCACAGGAGGAAGGATCCCTCCTCCCTCTGTATAACCATCTTTACCCCTCCTTATCTCAACCCCACCTTTGCCACCTCATTCCCCAACACCATGGTCATACTCTGCTCAATAACTGAGGAATATTTGTGCCTCCAAAATCCAACCCATTCCCTGGAAGGGGAATGGAAAAAGTTGCTGATCCAGGAAATTCCTATAGTTTGAGCAGAAGACAGTCTTCCTGGCAAACCATGTGTCACCATCATAGTGCTCCTGACATCTGCAGTAATGCCCATTCGAGTCAAGGAATACCACCCACATCAGTTCAGAAAGCCAGGGAAGGGATTAAGATTCCCATCAGGCACTTCCTTGAGGCAGGCATATTTATTCCTTGCATGTCAGGCCAGAATACCCCCTTGTTGTCTACCCAAAAGCTTGGAACTCAAGACTTTAGACCAGGACAAAACTTGAGGGAAGTGAACAAGATTGTAGAGCCCATTTACCTAGCTGTTCCAAATCCCTACAGTTTGCTCAGTTTATTACCACCAGAACATCTACACTGTATTGGACTTAAAAGATGTATTCTTCTCCATCTCCCTGTCAAAACTGAGTCAGCCCATTTGGATGGGCTGACCCTGAACTGGGGATATCAGAACAACTAACCTGGACCAGACTACCTCAAGGGTTTGTGGTATTTTGTTTGTGCTCTAACAAATAAAGCTTGCCTGGAGATCAGAGTGCAAAGCTAGCCACTCGTTAAGCATAGAAGCTAGGCAGCGGTGGCACACACCTGTAATCCCAGCACTTGGGATCTCATGCCTTTGGTCCCATTACCTGGGAGGTGGAGACAAGAAGTGGCATGGCTGGGCAGAGAGGGAAATATAGGGTGGGAGGAGACAGGAGCTCACTCCTTTCAGGCTGAGGAGTTGGTGAGGTGAGAGGTGACTGTGGCTCTGATCTTTCAGCATTTACTCCAATATCTGGCTCCAGGTTATTGAATCCTAAGACCAATTAGGATTCATGCTACAAGGGTTCAAAAACTCTCCCACCATCTTCGATGAAGCACTCACGGTGGCGCACCATGAACCGACCAAGGAATAGGACGCAGGTAAAGCCACGGAACATGTGGCGATACATAGACTAATAATTATGGGCTAATTTAAGATATAAGAGCTAGCTAGCAAAAAGCTTGAGCCATGGCCATGCAGTTATAATTAACATAAGCCTCTGTGTGTTTCTTGAGGGACACAAGTAGGAGAGATTTGTCCCAACTGCCGGCAGACCGGGACACAGGAAATCTTCTGACTGCACACTCAACCAAGATTTACGTCTCTTCCATAGTAAGTGGCTTGAGGTAACCTTGCTTCAATATGTGGATGATTTATTATTGGCCACCAAAGATGAAGAGGACTGTTTGAGAGCCACTAGAGGCCTTCTGGAAACTAGTCCAGTTAGCCTATAGAGTTGCTAAAAAGAAAGCTCAAATTTGCTCACTCCAGGTTACCTGCTTGGGATATGAGCCAAGAGAAGGGAAAAGACTGTTGTCTCAGGCCTTCATAGTGGCCATACTGCAAATTCCAACTCCAACCACCAAGAAACAAGTTAGGGAATGTCGTCTGGGAGCTGCTGGAGACTGCTGTCTTTGTATACCTGCTTTTGCTGAAATTGCCAAACCCTTGTATTCTGGTACAGCTGGGGGCAACGCCCCTTTGGAGTGGACTGAGGAACATGACAGGTGTTTAAGAACTTAAAAAGGCCAGTGTACAGCCTCTGCTCTAACTCACCCTGATAGCTCCAAGCCCTTTCATCTCTACATCCATGAAAGGAAGGACATTGCCAAGGAAGTCCTGACTCTGACCCTGGGTCCCTGGAAAAGACTGAGAGTTTACATCTCAAAGAGCCTGGATCCTGTGGCCTCCGGGTGGTTTAAGAGTCATCATAGCCAGTGCAATTCTTGTAAAAGAAGCTGACGAGCTCACAGTGGAGCAGACTAACTGCAGCGGCTCCACACACTGGGAAAACCCTGCTGAGGGATGCCACTAACTGGTGGATGTCAAATGCCCTCTGACTCAGTACCAAGCCCTTCTTTTAGATAAGGACAGACTGACCTTCAATAATTCCACCACCCCGCTAGAGAATGACACACCTTGAGGAGCCCATCCATGACTGCCTGGAGATGCTGGACGTCATCCAAGGTATGTGACCTGACCTGACAGATGTTTCTCTTACCACTAGAGATGCGGATCTCTACATGGATGGCAGCAGCTTCGTTCAAGAGGTAACCAAGTATGCAGGGTGGTGGTGGTCACAGGCTAGAAGGAGGTCATCTGGGCACAGGCCTTGCCCAGGGGCACATCCACTCAGAGAGCAGAGATAATCGCTCTGACACAGGCTTTAAGATGGGCTGACAGACAGCTGATATGCTTTTGTCACACATGGCTCATGTTCATGGACAGATATATAAACAGAGGGGCTTACTCTGATGATGGAAATTACAGATGTGCTAAAATAAGAAGGGGAAGGAAAGACTCATTAATCACTTCAGTTGAACACAACAACCTAGAGTCACCCTGTCTGTAACTAATAATATGGGGTATAATCTCTGAATCCATCTAGCATTAAAAAGTCAATGAGAAAACTCCTTCTCTGTCAGCAAAGCCCCCTCTGTTCCCAGGCTCTTAAAAAAAAAACTGTATGGAATAGGGGTTTCATATGAAAATTATACAAGGATAATGAGGGACAAATCTGTGGAGGTTCAAATTACTCAAGGTCAGACAATCTGAGCTTGCTTTACCCAGCAGGGCTGCATAATGGATGATTTGACCACAGGCGTGGTTACCAGGTGTTTGGAAGGGTCTGCACTTGGCTGTATAGTATGCTTTGATCTAGCAAGGGGGAGGCCTTTTGCCTCGCCCCTTGGCACTGTTATAAAAAGCCCTTTTGAGGAGGCAGAAGGGGCCATTGGGTATTGACTCAGGTCCTCCCGAAGCTGTCCTGTGTTTCTGTCTTTATCCTCTTCGCTATCTTTCTTTCTAATATTTTCTTATCCCTCCCTCCTCCTCATAGGAACCCTGGAAGAGATGGGAGCCGGCTGCCCACAAAAACCTACTGTGCCCCACTAGTGCTTTAAGAGCTGTGGCTGTCGGACCTGTTGATAATGTCTTTTTCCTCCACTGTCGATGTTTTGACTGCACTAATGTGCCTTCTTACTGTAATTCCACTTTTTTTTTTTTTTGCGACAGGGTTTCTCTGTGTAGTTTTGGAGTCTGTCCTGGATCTCACTCTGTAGACCAGGCTGGCCTCGAACTCACAGAAATCCTCTTGGCTCTGCCTCCCGAGTGCTAGGATTAAAGGCGTGTGCCACCACCGCCCGGCAGAATGTGCTGCTCTATTTAATAGCTCTGATTTCTCTCATACTATTGACAATCAAATTGGTGATCTATGTAAAGAAATAGATAAAACCTCTCAAACAAATTTAGACTGGCCAATACGGCTTAGATGGGTTTCCCCCTTCACTAGTCCTCTAATATTACTTCTACTAGTTATCATAATTGGGCCCTGTGCCGTCCGTTGTGCTACCAACTTATCACTCATCAGACAAACAATTGTAGAATCATTGCAGTTAACGATGTTGTTAAGACATCCCCCTATCAAAGATTTGACAGGAAACAGAAGTCAAGGGGGAGTGAGGAGCCTGCCTGACTCCATTTTGAAGGCAGGAGTCATTATGCTGTATGGTTAAAAATTGGTTTCCATTTACTGTAAGAGCTGTTTTTAAGTCTGTTTTCTGGATCCTGACCTGCCTCAACCCATGACCTTGACTCTCCCTGACCCTCCCTAGTCACATGGTAACCACATGGTGCTGCTTTGTTTGTTGGTTTGTTTGTTTGTTTTGGTTTTTGGAAGTTTTTTTTGAGATTTTTATGAACTTACTTGTTGCCCATTGTCTCTCTTCTAGTTACCAGGAACAAGAGAATTTCCACTGCAAAAACTGGGGTTCTGTGTTGTTGTTCTTTTCACTCGTTGGGGCCTGCCACCCAGCTCCCAAATAAATACACAGAGACGTCTTCTTTCTTATGAATGCCTGACCTTAGCTTGGCTTGTTTCTAGCCAGCTTTTCTTAAATTATCCCATTTACCTTTCGCATCTGGGCTTTTGTCTTTCTCTATTTCTGTATGTCTTTTCTTTCCTTCTTACTCTGTGTAGCTGGGTGGCTGGTCCCCCAGTCCTCCTCCTTCTCTTTCTTACTCCTCAATCCTCTCTTTCCAGATTTCTCCTCCTATTTATTCTCTGTGCCTGCCACCCTGCCTATTCTTTCTCCTGCCTAGCTATTGGACATTTAGCTCTTTATTAGACCAATCAGGTGTTTTAGACAGGCAAAGTAACACAGCTTCACACAGCTAAACAAATGCAACATAAAGAATGCAGCACATCTTTGCATTATTAAACAAATGTTCCACAGCATAAACAAATGTAATGCATCTTCAACTAATATTCTATAATAGTTATGTAACTGAAGCTTTTTGGAAAATTACTTAAAAATATTTTGGCCTTTGGGAAACAGAGAAAACCTGGGGAATCAGACTCTGTGTCACGGGAAGGGATCCTGGGGATTCACCAGAAACTGCACCACCCCCAGACATTTGGGTCCTAAACACACCCAGGGCCAGAGTCCCACCTCCTGATGTCCAAGAAGCTGAGGGAACCCCATGCCCATTTTCCACTCTTGATAAGGAGCCTAGTCATTCATAACTAGAAATCAGCCAGGATTGCTGGTTATGCTTAGACACCCAGCTCCTGTACTACATAGGGATAGGAACTAATGAGACAGTCAGCCCATTGACTGACAAAGCTCATCGTGACTGGGGGCATCCCAAATCAACATTAGAGGACTTAACCCAGGCACCTCTTCTTATTCTGTTGCCTGCTATTCTGCCTGATGGCCTAGTTCATCTGGATAACAGCTATATTACTGAGCCCCTGAGAGTACTTGGTGGGCAAGTAGCAATGATTTGACTAAATGTGCCTTTTCTGGTGCTTTCCAAACTAAGTAGACAGGTTTATCAGGACCTAGAGGTGTTAAAAGGTTCCATTTCTGAATTGACACAACAATTAGATTCCCTTACAGAAATGATCGTTCAAAATTGAAGAGGCTTAGACTGACTTTGCCTGAGATAAAGGAAACTATGTATGGCTTTGGGAGAAACCTGCTGTTTCTACGCTAATTGATCAGGAGTAATTAGAGACAATCTTGCCAAGATTGGGGGGAAAAACCTCAAAAAGATAAAGAGACAAAAAATACTGTCTCTGTTCTCTTGGTCCCCCTGGCTAGCTAGTCTGCTATTAGCACTGGCTGGGTCTCTAATTCTCATTCTGATTGGATTAAGGGTGGAGCCCTGCATCTTAAACTATATGGCCAATTATGTATCAGTTCAGTAAAATCAACAGTCCTTCAGACCAACTACAACTCTTCAGAGCAGATGAGTCCACGATTTGACTCATTCACTAAGACCAGTGGGAAGTGGAACAGGTCCCCAAACCTTAGCATAACTGACTCCATGATGGAAGTACCATCAGGTCATAAAACTCAGCCCATAGACAGCACCACCTGCCAAAACTAAAACAAAGACCTAATCCATCAAAGTCCATAGTTCTGGGAAAGTTCTAAATGGACTAACCTTGCTTTTTGGCTACTTTGGCTTAAAGCATGTCCAAGCAGTCTTCTCTGGTGAATGCCCCACAAAGGGCTTTGTTACATCGCCCTGGCCAGCCTCAAACCTGTACCTCGTGCCTCTTTCTCCCTCGTGCCCAGGCGGGAGCCCATTGCCTGGATACAGTACTCTGCAAAAGCAGTTTAAGGGGGGATTTGTTCCGGCTCCTAGCTGAGGGCAACAATCCGTCATGAAAGGGAGTGAGGGCAAGAGGAGAAGCACTGGCTACCTCGCATCCAGTCGGAAAACGGATGCCTGCTGCCATTCGGCCTGTCTTCTCTGCCTTGCACAGACCAGGATCCCATGGACCTTCCACCATCAATTAACACAATCAAGATAAAAGGTTTCCCCATCCCAGACATGCACAGAGGCCTGTCTTCCAGGATTCTAGATCCTGTCAAGTCAACAATTTACACTAACCACTATATCCACTGTGCCTTAGTTATTGGTGGTGGGCCAGCCCATGGCCTTGTGCATGCTAGGCAAGTGCTCTACTTCTGAATCACACCCCAGCCCAAGGGATTTGTTTATGTCTGTAAGTTAACCCTTTCAGGCCCACGGAGCTACTTATATTTATCGTCTCTTGCTGGGTCACAAAAGTATAATGCCATCCATGCGGCAAGGTCTCATCCTCAGATACGGTTCAGAGGTGTCACAGCTGACTGAGTAGGATTGGCATATGCCTCCCTCCTTTGGAAGCTTGCATGGTGTCTCTGATACCACGAAAGTTAGTATCTGGGAGGCTAGCTCTCAGGAGGTGACATTCAGGTCAGTTCCAGCTCAGGGACCTCTGGGTCCTGTGTCTGAAGTGCATGGTGTCTTCAGCAACAGGGACTCACCTTCCACTTCTCAGTTGGGGGAGAACCAGAGCAACAGCAATAAGCTGTGTATTTGGGAGTCTCTTGAACATCCCTGGCCAACAGCTCAAAAGGTGGCTTCTTATGTCTAATATTGGGGGTTTTGTTGGGTGGTCTTTGGCTCTTGGAGGGATATAGCTAAAGTTTTCCTGCCTGGCCCACAGTCAGGACAAATCTCTCTCACCCGCCAGTTCCACAGCTGCTCAGACCCGACCAAGTAAACACAGAGACTTATATTGGTTACAAACTGTATGGCCGTGGCAGGCTTCTTGCTAACTGTTCTTACAGCTTAAATTAATCCATTTCCATTAATCTATACCTTGCCACGTGGCTCATGGCTTACCGGCATCTTCACATGCTGTTTCTCATCGTGGTGGCTGGCAGTGTTTCTCTGACTCAGCCTTCCACTTCCCAGCTTTATTCTCCTCCTTGTCCCGCCTATACTTCCTGCCTAGCCAATGACCAATCAGTGTTTTATTTATTGACTAATCAGCAACACATTTGCCATACAGAACATCCCACAGCAGAGGGAGCACTGTTAGCCCAGGTGAGAAAAGTTCTTTAAAATTATATATGCATATTTATACATTGGATTTTTGTTTTATATTTTTTTTAGGTGAATAGTTAATAGTAAGATTCCTTGTGGCTTTTGCGGACATCCTTATTGTATTTTACCCATCTCTCTTCTTCTGTATTCAGCTCCCTCCCCCTACCTAAGGAGCCCCTCCTTTCCCACTTCCCTGATCAGATCACTTGTACCCAGCTACTCCCGTTTCTGCTGCTCCCTAACCCTCCGATCCTGACAGTGGTCCTGGTGTACTTTCCTGGTGTCTGTAGTTACTACAGACTGTGTCCTCACATCTCAAGGTTTGGAGCTGGGAGCCTCAGAGGAGAGACCAGGCAACATTTGTCCTCCTGGGTCTGGGTTACCTCACTCAGTGTGATCTTTTTGGTCCTATCCATTTACCTGCAAAGTTTGTGGTTTCGCTTTTCTTTACAGCTGAATAGTATTCCGTAGTGCATATGTGCCTCATTTCCATTATCCATTCCTCAGCCATGGGATATCCAGGTTGTTTCCACTTCCTAGCTATTGTGACCAGAGCAAATGGACATGGCTGAGCAAGCATCTGTGGAGTAGAATGTCACATCCTTTGGGCAGATGCCAAGGAGCTATATAGCTGAGTCATGTGGTAGATTTCTTTTTAGCTCTTTGAGAGTTCCTCCACTGATTTCCACAGTAGCTGTACCAGTTTCCGATCCCACCAACAGCAAGTGAGAGTTCCCTTTCCCCCCAACACTCCTTCAGCATTTGTTCAGTTCTGTTGATCTTTGCTACTCTAACTGGTGTAAGATAAAATCTCAAAGCTGCTTTGATTTGCATTTCCCCAATTACTAGAGACTGTTAATAGGTTTTCTGGCCCCCATAATAATAATTTTCTCTGCTGACACAGTGAGCCAGACCAAGTCAAATTGAAAAAGTGTAACAACAGGTATATTGAGCAAAGCATCTCCCAGGTGGGTTCTCCAGGTCAGGGAAGTTGTGTACCCAAGCCAGGGCAGGAAGTTTTATAGACTGTAGGTGAGAAGTGATGACGTGTCCACCATAAGCTGGGTTTGTGCTCACATGTGAACACCTGCCCTCAATTTTTTCTGTAAAATTGTATTAGTTGCCTTTTCTTTTTGGCTCTGTGACAAAATGCTGGACAGGAAGGGATTTTGGGCTCATCATCTCTGGAAGCACAGTCCACACAGTGTCCAGTAGCAGTAGAGAGTAGCTTGTTCACATCATGGTAGATCAGAAAGCAGAGCTACAACTGGACCTTCTTCAGTTCCTGCCCCAGCAGTCCATGTCCATCAGCTAGGTCCATGTCCCAAGGGTCCTTCAGCCTCCCAAGACAGTGCCACCCGTCCCCGACAGATGTTGAACTACATGAGCCTGCGGGGCAGTTCACCTTCAGACTGTGCAAACACCATGGAGCTGACTCTTAGAGGAGGCAGCAGAACAGGATTTACGGGTTTACACGTTCGGCTCCCTGTCTGTCTGTCTCAGGGGAGTTTTCTGGAAACAGGAACAGGGCGTCACAGCTTTCATGTGCTCGCTGGAACAGGAGATAGACACCCAGGCAGCGTTGGAAGGCCCTACTGTCCTCTCACCCGCCCCCACAGTGTTTGTCTATGTGGCGCCCACCTTGGTTCTTCTTTTCTGTTCTCCTCCTCTTTTCCTTCCTCTCCTTCCTGCCATCCCTCCTTCTCTTCCTCCTCCTCTTTTTCCTCATCTCCTCTCTCCCTCCTCCTCCATCACCCCACCCCTCCTCTTTTTCCTTCTCCTTCTTTTCCTCGTTTCTCCTCTCCTCCTGGCTTCCAGTTTCTGGTCTCAGGCAATCCTCGGCCTGCTGAGGAGCTGGCACCCCAGCATCCCTCAGCAGGCCGGCCTCCACCATTTACCCTGAGACATTTTCCACCCAGAGGCACTTTGTATCCCTGGCACTCAGCTCTGGGCAGGTAAGCCCTGCCTCTTCCAATTATCTTCAAGCAATGATTAGGTCTTCCTAATGACCCGCCCACAGGAACAGAGAGCTCTGGGCTCCCAGCAGACCTAGGAGTGTGTATTTATCTGCTTCCCTCATGGGAGGCCTCTGCTGAGGATCTAACAGCTGCTATTAGATGGTAATGATCTCAATTCTCCAAGCAACATGGTAAATAGCAAAAAAGAACTAGTGGGTTTTCCCTGCCAGGGGCTTCACACTGGCTCTCAGAGTCTGCACGCTTAGGACTAGAGGGATTGGTCACAGAGCCTGTGCTGGCTCTGAAACCCTTTGATTCCATCCGAGGGGTGACTGGATTACATCCTTAGAGTGCTGGGCTCTACTGAAGCACCAGGAAGGGCTGTTTTCATCCACTCAGTAGCAGTTCGCCTTCCATGTACTAAATGGCTGCTAAGCTAGGCTCTTCCTCCCTCCCTCTCTCCCTCCCTCCCTCCCTCCCTCCCTTTCTCTCTTTCTTTCTTTCTTTCTTTCTTTCTTTCTTTCTTTCTTTCTTTCTTTCTTTCTTTTCTCTCACTCTCTCTTTTTATGAGACAAGGTTGTTTTATCTGCAGCACAGTAGCTGATCTGAGCCTGCTGTGAGGAAGGGGACTAAAGGAAGGGTTTGTAAAGGTACATCAAAGGCGTACATTATAATTATCTAAGGAATCCACGGCTGGGCAAGAAAACTGTTTCACTCCCTTCAGGTGTCTGTCTGTCTATCTATCTATCTATCTATCTATCTATCTATCTATCTATCTATCTATCTATAATCTATCTATCTATCTATCTATCTATCTACCTACCTATCATCTATCTATCAATCATCTATCTATCTATCATCTATCTATCTATCTATCTATCTATCTATCTATCTATCTATCTATCATCTATCTATCTATAGTAATAAAAAGACCACTTCATCCCAGTCCCACCGCTATTCGCTATTCGTAAAGCTCACACAAGCAGAAACCAGCAGTTAAAACCTCACAGCAGGAGCACCAATATCCTGTTCTTATCTCACCTGCAGGCCACTAGGATCTCACAGGCATTCCTCAGCAAAGGTCAACAGTCCTTAAGGGATGCCTGGTGCTATTAAGTTCCTTTAGCGGCACAGGGAAATTATGTGTAAATTGTTGTGGGGTTTGAGCCTCTGGGGGAAGTGTCACTAACTGACTAGAATAGAGCAGGCAGTGACCCAGTGCCCTCAGGTTAGGGCTGGCTGTCTCAGGCCCACAATGCTAGGCAGGTACCTGGAGCCATGCACCCAGCCCTTCACTGAGGGATTCTAGTCAGGGGCTCCACCACTAAGACATCCTCCCAGTCCAGGCTGAAGACTTAAAGAGTTTATTACATATCTATCTATCTATCTATCTATCTATCTATCTATCTATCTATTCATTCATTTAGTGTGTGCACATGCATGCACTCATGTGCATGTGCAAGTGCCCATGTACTTATGCCATGGCATGCATATGGAGGTCAGAGGACAACCTTGGATGCTAGTCCTCACCTTCCACCTTGTTAGATGCAGGGACTCTGTTGTTAGGCACTGTATAAGCCAGACTACCTGCCCATGAGTTTCTGTGGATTCTCCCATTTCCACCTCCCATCTTGTTGTAGGAGTACTGGGGTTACAGATGTCTGGGAACTGTGCCGGGCTTTACATGTTTGGGCTCTCGGGATTCAAAGTCAGGTCCTCAGGCTTATGCACAAGTCCTTCACACACTGAGCCATCTTCCCAGCCTTCTCACTTGGTTTCTTGAGACTGAGACTTGAACTTGTGGTCCTCCAGGCTTAGGCTCCCTGATGCTGACACCTCAGTCCCCCTACTTGAACCTTTCTGGGGTTGTTTTGTTTTAGATAAGGCCTCCTGTAGCTCAGGCTGGCACAAACTGGTGATCTTCCTTCCCACACCTCCACAGTGCTATGATCATAGATGTGCTGTGGGATAACCTTTTTGTATTCTGTGAAGATGTGTCTTTGCCAAGGTACCTTCTGATTGGTTTAATAAAGAGCTGAATGGTCAATAGCTAGGCAGGAAGAGGTTAGGTGGGACTTCCAGGCCGAGAGGAAAAAAAGAGAAGATAAATCTAGGTGGGGAGAGATGCTAGAGGAGACAAGAAGAAGCAGGACATACAGGAGGAGAGGTAAAAGCCATGAGCCACATGGCAGCATGTCATTAATAGAAATGGGTTAATTTAAGTTATAAAAGCTAGTTAGGAACAAACCTAAGCTAAGGCCAAGTTTTCATAATTAATAAGAAGTCTCCGAATCATTATTGGGAGCTGGTGGTACAAAGAAAGCCTGCTACATAGATGCAACCTCCACTTCCAGTTTGTTCTCTCTCAGCCTCAACTCCTGTTTTTGTTTCATGTTGATACTGGGTCTTAAAGTTAAGTATAGAAAGATAAGGCCTACAAGGCTGAAAGATGAGCCAACCTGGAGTCTGCCTGAGGGCCTAGCAACAGGCGCTGTCAGAGGTCCTGACTGTGCCCAGCCAATGAGGGAGACCACCCAATGTCACCAGACTGGGATGCAGCCTGGGTGCTGGGAGGAGGGTGTATAAGGCTCTTCCCACTGCTGAATGAACAAGTCTGCTGTTTGCCTTCCACCTGACTCCCGGCGTCTGTGCCGTTGACTCTGTGCCTTCTCACCCCCTCCCCTGAGGGAGCTGTTAGGACCCAGCCACATCTGGCACTCGAACAGGTTCTGGTTGTCTCCCTCCTCTAACCCACGGCACTGGACAGCACCCACAAGACGGTGAGTGTGTTTCGGTGAGAAGGCTCCTCAACATTGTGTGCTTTGGGTCCCTCTGGCAGGTAAGTGCTGGGACCCCCCTTTCTTTCCTTCTTTTGTGTTGTCTGTCATGTTTGTCTGCCTGTCCTGTTAGGAAGGCACATTTTTTTCTGTTTTGGTTCACTCCGTGCCTCCACATAAGGGCTGATCCCCCAGGAGGTGGGAACCTAATATGCATTAGCCAGCCAAGAGATATCAATGGACTGTTTTACCCCAAGGAATGAAAAATAGCCACACAACCTGCCAGTTATGTTTCTCAGGCCTTGGTAAATACTCCCAAGGATGTCCTCTTAATTTATTATATGGATGATCTCCTTCTGGTCTCTCCTCAAGTCAAAGACTCACTGACCTCTATTGCAGCCAGCACTATACTGCTCATACAAGATGTCTTAGATCAGAGGACTGAGCCCTGGTACCTATCACATATTAGATCCCACTCCAAATTGCCAGGAATATTGGTCCAAGGAAATGAGGTTACAGATGCCATCATATTAACAACTAGTATAGACCTCCTAGAACAAGCCAGGGCTCTTTACCAGCAATTTCGCCTGTCTCCACAGAACCCACATAGGCATCTCCCTGAGCTGCCAATTTTCCAGTGCAAGCATTTGTCTCAGTCACGTGCCATCTGTGCCCCTCTTGCCCCTTTGGGGCCACGTCAACATGCAGAGGTCAACCCCTGTGGCTTATTGCCCAATGCCATTTGCAAATGGATGTTACCCATTATGCTCCATTTGGCAATCTTATATATGTTCATGTGATAGTGGATTCATGCTCCTCCTTTGTGTATGCTCTTGCCTTTTCTGGGGAGAAGACTGTTAATGCTATTGAGGCCCTTAAATCAGCCATGTTGGTCATGGGGGTGTGTAGCTAGAGTTTTCCTGCCTGGCCCACAGTCAGGACAAATCTCTCTCACCTGCCAGTCCCACAGCTGCTCAGACCCAACCAAGTAAACACAGAGACTTATATTGGTTACAAACTGTATGGCCGTGGCAGGCTTCTTGCTAACTGTTCTTATATCTTAAATTAATCCATTTATATAAATCTATACCTTGCCACGTGGCTCGTGGCTTACTGGCATTTTCACATGTTGCTTGTCATGGCGACGGCTGGCAGTGTCTCTCTTCCCTTCCTGTTTCCTCAATTCTCCTCTCTGTTAGTCCCACCTATACTTCCTGCCTGGCCACTGGCCAATCAGTGTTTTATTTATTGACCAATCAGAGCAATTTGACATACAGACCATCCCACAGCAGGGGTGCCTTAGGCTATAAAGACTGACAATGGCCCTGCCTATTCCTCTCATCAATTTAATGACTTCCTGGGATCCTGGAAGATCTCTTATATCACTGACATCTCCTATAATTTTCAGGGACAAGCCTTCATGGAAAGAGCCAACAAAATTCTTAAAGAACTGTTGGTCAAGACCATCTCACCAGAGGCAAAAAGGGACCCCCATTTGGCCCTTTTCCATATAAATTTTCTCAGCTTTGATGAGGCAGGACTCAGTCCAGCATATAAACATTGGGTGTTCCTGCCGTGGGGTACACCTCTACCCCTAATAAGATGGAAAGGCCCTATCTCCCTCCAATGGTAGCCATCAGCCCCCTGATGACCCATGGGAGAAGGTTTGCTTGTGTTTTTTCTCAGAGTGCAACTATGCCTATATGGGTGCCAACAAGAGATGTGCATCCTGCCATGGACCAGCCCACCTCCAACAAAGAAGAATTGACCATGGATGGGTAATGTACATACTTACCACCATTGTCCCTTTTATTCCCTCAAAAGCAAAGGACCTATGGGCTCTAGTTCCCTTGCCTCTCATTCTGTTACCAGTGGCATTTAACTCCCCTGCTTTCCCTGTGATATTTACCATCAACTCTTCTCTAGACCTGCTCTTTATGGACCTGGTGCTGACCACCAAAAGATTGGAGGGTGCCTGCTCTGTGGAGGAAGCCCTTTGCTTTACTCCCCCATTTGTTTTTCTTTCTCTTGTCCAATGCTTAAGAAATAGAATTAGTAAGAGACATGTCCCTACTGGCCTGTAAGCCGCACTTCAGGCAATTTGCCTCTCCTCCTTAATTACTCTATTCTACTCCAGGAACAAACATCCCATCTCAATGTGACCAGGGTCCTGGTGATGTCATTGGAAACATATTTTTGTAACTAAGGTCTGGGACAACTTTAAAAGGCTATTTGATCCCTCCTGGATGCTCACATATATTTTGATTGTTGGGGTGATACTGTTAATCCTTATTCTCTTTATATGCCTCCTGCAGCACACCCAACAGCAGTGGGCAGTGTCTAAGATGACTCTTCAGGTGTTAATGATTCTTACATATGCTGCTCATAGCCCTCCACAGGAGATTATGCATGCCTGGTTCTCTGAAATTAAAAAGGCTACCACCTAACCCTCTCCATCCAGGTGGCTCTCCAGAAATGGATGTTCTTCAAGGGCTGGTAGTTAATGATGGATAAGAGCTTGTTAGGCAAGCCAACCTAAGACAGGCACAGTCCAGTTGCTAGGCCCTCCTGAGGTGGGGCCAACATGGCCTGAGCAAAGAACTTTGATTCCTGCTGAGTGCCCATGTAATAAATAAAAAAGGGTGGATATGTAAGAAGATAAGGCCTATGAGGCCAAGAGGTGAGCCAACCTGGAGTCAGCCTGAGAGCTTAGCAACAGGCACTGTCAGAGGTTCTGATGGCGACTAACCAATGAGGGAGACCACGCAATGTCACCAGACTGGGATGCATCCTGGGTGCTGGGAGGAGGGTGTATAAGGCTCTCCCCATTGCTGAATAAATGAGTCTGCTGGTTGCCTTTTATCTGACTTCCGGTGTCTGTGCCACTGATGCCTTGCATTCTCACCCCCTCCTCTGAGGGAGCCATTAGGACCCAGCAGCACTTAAGAACCTGTGTATGAATTCACAATGACTGTGGCAGCATACACAGGACCTACATAGGTTCAAGCCAGCTGTGACCCTAGCACTGACACAGGCTCCCACCCCTAACCAAGAATGTTGGAAAACCCCACCCCTAAGCCCACTTGCAGTAATCTAGTGACAGCAGAACATACCATCATCATCAGCCAAGATACAACACATTTCCACTGTCACCACAATTCACGTATCCTCCCTATGTGCTCTATTCCCTCATAAAAAGCAAGTGCCTTCTCTCCCTGCCCTCTTTCCTTTCCACCCTTGCTCAGAGGCAGGTTCTGCAACCCCCCCTCCCCACAATAAACCTCTGGAGTGAGACCTGCTACATGGTGTGATCTGTTGGGGCGTACCTTGGCCTGGACCTGCCTAAGGTACCCTTCGGCCACTTAAATCATAACAAAGCAGCTCTCTGCAATTTACACCTGCTGACAAAGGAAAAGTCAGTTTTCTACAATGAAGTGTTACTGGGTACATCAACCACACTCCAGGGCAGGCCTGTGTCCAACAGCAGTGGGCCAACACAAATACACTCTACGGATTTTTTTTTTGTGGGCTTCTTGTTTTGTTGTGGCATGTTTTGTCTTATTAGGTTTTTGTTTTGATTTTTATAATTTTTTTTTCTTCAGAGAGAAAGAACATGAACTTGGGTGGTAAGGAGGTGGGGATGTGTTAGGTCCTGAAGAAGCTTAGGACAGATGGCTAACTGAGGTGTCTATTAGCAAAGTGGACGCTGGCTGTCAGGTTCCAGTATCTCCTAGCCTTGCAAATATCTGTTACAGAGTCCTGGCTCCTCTCAGCACTTCTCACCCTGCCCACTACTCTGAACCTCTCCAGCTTCACCCAGATTCCTTCCTATATAACTTCAGCCATTTTGGCCACTCACTCTCCTGGTTCTCCTCTCTTGGTCCCCATTTTCTTGGCCTCTTGGTTCTTCTCTTGATCCCCTCTCTGCCTTCTTGGTTCTCCGCTCTTGGCTCTTGGTTTCTTCTCTTGTCCTGTTAAACCTGGGAATCTTGAGGAGAAAAGACCAAATCCACGATTGTCCATTAAAGCAAGGTGTATTTTAGGGATGCACCCAGGACTGACCAGCTAGCTGTCTCACCCTAAGTCAGGATTTGAGAGAGCAGCCTCTGCCAGCCTCTGCCAGCCTCTTGAGGTTCTTTCTATAGGAGATAGTGTTCATAGAGGCAAGAGAGTTGGCTGCTATACACTGCTAGAAAACTACAAAGAAAGGAAAGGAACAGGGTAAGGATATACATCATGTGACTGGGGCCACAAAGTTAGTGTAGGTTGGAAAACATGTTTTGCAGTTTATGTAAGATCTAAGAAACAGAATCTTTTTTGATTTTATTTATTTATTTACTTTTTTTTTTAAGACAGGATTTCTCTGTGTAGCCCTGCCTGTCCTGGAACTTGCTCTGTAGACCAGGCTGGCCTCGAACTCAGAGATCTCCCTACCTTTGCCTCCCAAGTGCTGGGATTACCCAGCAGGAACTTATTCTTAATTACAAATAGAAACTAACTTGCAAGGATTTAACACAGGATGAACAGGAACTTATTCTTTAGCTGCAAACAGAAACCTTAACCTGCAAGGTACATTGTTCCTGTTCTGGTCTCACAGTCTCTCTGTCTTCTCTTCTGTTCTCATGTATCATCATTACCCCCACTTGTCTCACCCCCTACCCCCCAGTTTCCCCTAAGCCCCAACCCTGATCCTCTTATGGCCTGGGCTATTCTGTTGGCCATGTTCAGTCTGGACTCTTCCAGATGCCCCTGGCTGTTCTCTCTCCCATTTCTACAATAAAACTCTTCTCCTCAACCACACCTGGGAGTGGTCATGTCTTCATTTTCATTCAGGAGGATATGGGGAGGAGTTGAGTGAAAGGAAAACATGATCATAATATATCATCTGAAAAAATTTTAATAAAAAGGAAATACACATTTTGTGTTCAAAACTAACTTCCTGAGTTTTTATCTGACTTCTTGAGTTTTTGTTCACCATAATATAAGATGTGGATTTGTCCAATTAGAGCTTCTGGCTTGCCCCTGCATGGTCTGGGAATCCCCATTCCTTCTCTCTTTCTCTCCAAATCCCACCTGCTCAGAGAGTCTCCAAACAGAGGAAAGATGCCAAAAGCCCAGTCCCACATTTTTGGCGGCCAGCGGCCCACGTCCCAAACCTAGTGTTCAACTTTTGACCATTTTGGGCACAAACCCAGCTTGTGGTGGACACATCATCATCCCTCACCTACAATCTATAACACTTTCCTGCCCTGGCTTGGGCGTGTGACTTCTCTGGCCCCAACCAGTGAATGTGCCTGGGAGTTGCTTTACTCTCAATAAACTGTTGCCATACCTTCTCAATTCAGCTTTATCTGGCTTACTGAATCATCAGAGAAACTTATTATTTGGGGCAGAAAACCTATTAGTATTTAAAAAAACCCTGCAAGGCTAGGCAAGTTCTCCATTGTTGAGCTATAGCCCCAGCCCTCCCTTCTGCACCTTTGATTAGATACACCTTGGATTTAGTCATCTTACCCTCCACCTCTGTTACTGTCTTCTACTTCATGTCTTTTGTCTTTTTATCTCACACTCAAGGTTATTTCTTCAGCTGCCTTCCTCTCTGTGTTTAATCTACCTTAGAGTTTTCATAAGTTCATTGAAAAAAACACTTCATTAGTATGTTCCCAAAGTTTATTGATTTTTAATTATCTTTTATTTCTTTAGTCCTTTTATCTACACTTGACAGCCTTGTGGTGTGTATATATTGTCTATTATTTCTTCTGTCAAAGCAGCTCCTCATGTGACTTTTAACTTCTGGGCTCATGCAGTACCGTGCAGGCTGTAGTACCTGATCCCTGAATTTGAATGTTTTCTCCACCACTTATTGTCAATGTGAATTTCACATCTCTGTCTTTAATTCCCAATTCATAAAGTGCTGCTGACACCATGAGGGGTTTGAAAACAAAATCTACTTTGTATTGCTATAAGAAAATAACTGAGTCTGGTTAACTTATAAAGAAATATATTTGATATATAATTCTGGTGACTAGAGGATCTAAAGAATATGTCTGTTGTGTCCTGGTCTGCCTGGAAGTGTTATCAGGTGGTAGAGAACTGCAAACAGAACTGGGCATGTGTGGGAGGAATTTGTAGTCACATTAACCAGACATGTAGTGCCAGTCTGGACTACATGAGACCTTGTCCTAAAGCTAAATTAATTAATCAAGCAAACAGACATATTAATAGTCTTTCTCTTGAATAGTTTTTGGGTTGTTTATCTTTAGAGATGTCTCTAGCCCAGGATGACCTGAAGCTGAGGAAGGCAGAGGAGACAACTTACCTTGGAGCCTATTTGGTTTTGTGCTGTGCATACATACCAGTCCCATGATAGTGCCCTTGGCAGCCCAGTTCCTTCACTGGCATGTGCTATGCACACATATCCCTCTCCAAACCTGGCAGCCTTGGAACCCTCAACCCCAACCACATCAGACTACACTGCTCCATCTCTGAACAGAGACATTAGTTTCTACCCCTGTAATAATCAGATTTAGGCACTTCCAAGTGTGTTCTCAACATATCCAGGTGAGAAGACTAGACCAGTCAATCTGGCCTGAACTGGCTTTGGGTACCTTCATATTAAGGCTGATCACATCCTGTAGTAACTTTTTAGGGAGAATCTTATACCAGGCCTAACTAGCTGTGCAAATGATTAAAATTAGATTCATTAAGGCAAGGGACATGCACAATAGAAAAATGAATTTTCAATCTAATCTATCAATCAAACAAGGACCACCACAACCATGGCCCTTACTAACCAGTCCCTCCTTCCTTTAGAGGCCATAAAAAAGATCCTAGGCTGTAGCTTGGGGCCCCCGAGTTCTCAATCCAGGGTCTTGTGCATTCAAGCCAAGGTATAAGGTTGTGTTAAACACCCTGGGTAGTCTGGTACCTGCTATATATTACACAGCATACGTCTAACTTTTTTTTTAAATTGAAAAACATTTTAATTAAAATATACCTCCCTTTCCCCTTACCCATGTTCTTTCCATTCCAACCCATGTTCCCTTCCTCCAACTTCTCTTGTGTTCCCTCCTTACTGCCTCTTAAATCAATGACCTCTTTCTGATTATCATTGTTACATCTATCTGTATAAGTGCATAAATACGTAACTACAACCTGATGAAATGAGTGTGGGTTGTGTGTATGGTTTCAGGGCTGACCCCTCTGTATTTGGATAACAGTTAGGAAGATCATCCCTGGGAAAGACTAATTCTCCCTCTGTTAACAGCCATTAATTTCCTGGAGCTCTTTGCCTAGGGTCAGGCCCTGTGATAGCTCCCTTTCTGAGTTAGCATGTCTGTTGATGTTATCATTGCTTAGGCCTTGTTTAGCAGCCATACTTTTAAGGTATGATTGGTGAACCTTCCCTGTCATTTCTAGGATACACAGTTTCAGCAGACTTCCTGATCCTCTGACTTTTACAAACTTTCTGGGACATTCACTGGGCCTTAAATACATGAGCTACATTGTAAATGTATCTGTTGATATATTGCATGATCTGTTGATCTTGCATTATAATCTGTTATGATTTTTTATTGCTGTAAAGATTCTAACATTTATGTTGTTCTATTTACCAATAAAGACTCGGGAGTCAGATGTTGGGGTGAAAACTTGCTAGATCAGAGAAGCTGAGAAACATCCATCTGACCCTCCTTTTCAGCTGAGTTCCAGCAAAGAAAGCATCTCTCCACACCATCACAAACCAAAAAGGCCCACGAATCTCTAAGTCCCTCCTTTCTCCTTCCTGTGCATCTCTCTGTTTGTCTTTCCAGTCATATGTACTTTCTATGGTTAATTTCTGTCAACTAGTCATTGGCTCTGCACCCTGATCCAAGTTAATTTTATTAACACAGTCTTGGAGTGTCACAGTGCATTGAAAAATCCTGCAACATTCCCCCCTTTTTGTCTAAATAAAAAGGAAAGGTTTTAACTCTAACACAGTAAAACTATATACAATAAGAACAATTATCAGATAAGAATTATGTCCAGTCTAGTCCATTAGTATTTGGCAAATTCAGAGAAAGCAGTCTATTATCTATCCTACCTTGGTGAGTCTAAAGTTTTACACCTAAACCACTTTCTGTCATAACTTGTATTACCAATCTAAAAATATCTTTTTAGATCTTAAATTTTTTTTCTTAGATAAACAACTTAAGCTTTTATGTCTCTGAACCTTACAAACTTTACATCTCTATTGTAAGTTTCTTTTATGAATTTGGTAACAAAGAAAATGGTAGAACTATGAATATTTAGTCTTCAACCCCCATCAGAGACCTGAGAAGGATAAAATATTACCTTATCTGAGTAAACAGAAAGTGCAGAGCAAACAACTTCCAAAACTACAGAAATAACAGAAACAGCTGGCTTCCTGGACAAGATTGGGGCATCCATCTTTGGCCTACAGACCTAGAATATCTGACAGACTTTTCTGTGAAGCAAGAATTTTGAAGGACTGTCCCACCTTGTCTTGGCAAAGTTTGGCAGTCAACCTCCTTTGTGTCCTGCTTACCCAATTTGGACAGCAGTCAAGGCAAAGGCAGTTTCTTTCCCAATGGCTAGCTTTGTTATATTTAAAGCAAACTCCATCATCCTTTTCTAAAGTAAATTGGTGCTGCCAGGAGCAGACATATCTCTCTGTCATAAAAAGCCTTATGTTATTAAAACATCTTAAATGCCATATTCTGTGGGTCTCTGAAGTGTTTGAAGCCACCTTTCTATCTAAAATACATGAGGTTAATTAAAGCTTATTTTTGTCTACATCTAAACCCTTACTACAAGTTTGATTGTTATCTTAATTATCCTAAACAGTTTGTAATAGTAGCATTCAAGGTCTAGAACTTCACATTACAATTTAAAATGAATTACATAGGTACAATACCTTACAGTATGTTGAAACAAAAATAACCTTAAGTTTGTATCAATATACAAAAATCCATACCAACGTAAAACATTTTTTACATTGGTAAAAAATAGTGGTTGCTTTTTAGGCTAAAAGTAGATTCAGTAATCTACCCTTTTATCCTATCATTCCTATATCTCCCCCCCCCCCACTTTTTTTTTCAGGAAGGGATTCCCGAGTCTAACCTTCTTTGCTTAGTTTTCTCCTTGACTCTGACCAATAACAACTTGCAATTAATCTCCCTAAAAAAAAAAAAGGCAAACATCCATAATCCACTAAACAACCAAAAACCACCCATCCCATTTCTCAGGAATGTGGATGTCATGTTCTTAAAATTACTTCCTGTTGTCTGGGAGTGACAGCATCTTTAGGGGACCCTGAGAAAACTGGGATAATCATCAGGTCATGGGAGAGCTAGCTGTATCATTTGTTGTCCAGTCTCTGTGTGATGGGAAAGTGTAGGGCTTATCAAAAGTCTGGCTGGAGTAGCTTTGAGCCAGGACCATCTTAGCTAACTGCTTTGAAGTTGTCCTGAGCATTTTGTAGTCCAAAATTGATCTTTGGGTGATGTTTGTCAGCTTAATGACATTACCACAACAATCCAGGTGGATTTATCATTGATCCAAGGGTCCCATCATCTTCTTGGAGACCTCAAAGGTCACTGCCAGGAATGGTCACAGTTCACTGCAGAAAACTTCAACATTTTAAATGTCCTATGCAGAACATCTCTGAAAGGTCAAAGAAACACAATCCATTAAATACATCTAGGTACACAAACTTAGTTCCTAGTTACCTGCTTCAGGGTCAAGCCCAAAATCATGTACAGGAAGCTAGATGAAGCTTATTTCTAGAATTAGTTAGTATTCTATATGACCACTAATATCATGATTAGTGATATTAAAACAATATATATATATAATCTTATAGATTTTGACATAATAGTTGCACTTTAAGAAAAGTTTTAAAGAGTCAAAATAAAACCAAGGAATTGTGATATTAGTGGTAATAGACTAGTACCTTAATTTTGGCTTTTCTCCTGTCCAATATCAGGTGGCTTTTCTGACATGATACAGAGATTTTGAATTTTCCTTTAATAAGCTTGCTTAGGTTTAGAGAAGGAGAGAGCCATGCTCCAACTCTAAAGACAGCTTTAATTTTTAATTGAATTGGGACCACAAAAAAAATCATTTGCCCTTTATGTTTATATAGAGCAGCAAAAACAAGCATTTGGGAGGATTTGTGATATTCTACCCTGTTGGAGGTGTGCTATACCATTAGGTCAATTTACTCTTTTTCTTGGGACATTTTCTCTTGATATTCATCCTTCTTCAGATGTTTCATCCTGTAGAATATTTTAAGGTGTATTACTTTTGTTAATGCTATGGAACATTTCTTTTTTTTTTTAAAAGAGATAAATTGGAACATTTCTTTAATGATGCAAAGATATGTTTGATTAAATAAAATTCACCTGTGGTCAGGAGGCTGAGTCAGCAAATAGTTGACAGGAAATGAATGGTAAGGAGGAGCCAGGTGGAGAGGGCTTTTTAAGTAGAGATGAGAAGAAGCATGAGGGCCTCTCTGAGGAGCAGAATTCTACCTTAACCTTTGAATCTTAGTTCTTTAGAGGGACAGAGATTTAGTTAAGTTCCCTTCATAGCTTTGAAAGTTAGTGCCTGAGGGAACAGAATTTCCTCAGGCTGTAGCTCTTGGGGCCTAATCACTGCTGGTAGTGGTGGAGTTGCAGCTGCTGATTCAGACAGCCATGGCTTGAAAGGCAGCAATAATTTTTAAAAAAACGACAACAGTCTCATTTGTCTGGTGGTCTTCAAATTCCTTAGTTGGATGCTTTTATTCTCCTGAAAAGACAAAAACAAAACCCTGCCCCAACCTTAACTTTGGGGAGTTCCTTTTTTGACAGGTTATATCTTTGTTAAGGCAAAATGTTTTTTGGCAACAGAAAAAGCATTATCTTTTAATATTTTTTTTTATACTTGATCAAATGAAAGGCATTTGTTAGTCTTATAAGTTAGTTTGAATTGAATGACCAAGCTGTTTGATGAACTATTGCCTCTTCTAATCAAGAGATCTCTTCTGTTTGAATCTAATCTTTATCAATCTTGATGGTATCCATAGTTTTTCTTCTCCTGTGAAAACAAAAGCAAAACCTCTTCCCCAAGATAATGCATATCCTGGTTTCCATTCTGAGGTCAACACATCTTTAAAATATACAGGCTGATTTAATTCAGCAGTTTTTTCCTACTATCCAATGTCTCTCCGCACCTGTTGTAACTTTCTCATTAGCATTTTAAAATTTTAAAGTCAATAAAGCACTGTGCAATCTATCTCTGGGAGTTTTTGTTACTCCTTTCTGTTTATTAAGCATATCTTTTAAAGTGTGATTGGATCTTTCTATAACTGCTTGTCCTGTAGGATTGTGTGATATACTTGTAATATGATTTATGTTTTTATATGCAAAAATGCTGTTTCACTTTACTAGAGACATATTCTGGAGCATTGTCATTCTTAATTTGTACAGGTATTCCCATAATGGCCATAACTTCTAATAAATGTATAATTACAGAATCAGCCTTTTCAGAACTTAGCGCATTTGCCCATTGAAATCCTGAATATGTATCTATGGTATGGTGAACATATTTTAATTTTCCAAACTCCACAAAATGAAATACATTTGTTTTCAAAATTTCATTTCTTTGAGTACCGTTTGGGTTACTTCCTACAGATAATGGAGTTTCCTTATAAAATGAACAAGTAGGGCATTTCATTATAATTTCCTTGGCTTGTTGCCAAATGATAGAAAAATCTTCTTCAAACCTTTGCTATTAATGTGATGTTTCTTATGAAATACTGAGACTTCTAGCACATTTCCTACTAACAGCTGATCAATTCCATCATTGCCTTGTGCTAGAGGGCCTGGTAGACCCATATGGGATCTCATACATGTTATATACAAGGGATTATTTCTTTTCCTGATTATTTCTTGTAATTGAATAAATAACAAAGTTCATTCTGAATAATCTGGAATAAGTAAAGTGATTTTGATATATAAAACAACTCTTTCTTCACACTGAGAGTCAGTAACTGTACTAAGAGGTTCTGGAAAATCTAATAATACCGTGAGAATAGCATATAAATCTGACTTTTGAACAGAATCATAAGAGATTTGAGCCACTTCGCTTAAATTTCATGACTTATAACCTGCCTTTCCTGATTTATTTGCATCAGTATAGCATATAGGAGCTACAGAAATTGGTGTTCCTCATACAACATGAGGAAGAATCCAATTAGTTCTTTTTTATAATTGAATTCTCTTGCTTTTGGGATATTTGTTGTTAATCTCTCCAAAGAAATTAGTGCAAGCTCTTTGCCAGTTTTCATTTTCCACCCATAATGAGGCAATTTCAGCATTAATAAAAGCTACCACAATTTCTGCTGGGTCTTATCCTGCTGACTGACGAGTCTCAATTTTCCTTTCAGAATCAATTTAGAAATCTTTTCTACATAGGTCTTTAACTTTTTATTCTGTTTTTGAGGTAAAAATATCTATTGCAAGATACTATCTTTTCTTTGTATTAGAATTCCTATAGGGGAATGAATAGAAGGTAGCATAACTAAGATACAATCAAGCTCTGGATCCAAGCGATCTGCATGTGCATCCTGCAGTTTCTTTTCTACCAGAGCCAATTCTCTCTCACCACCTCACCTGATAATTTTCTTGGACTATTTAAGTCCTTCTCACCTTGTAAGGTTTGAAATAAATTACTTAGTTCTTGAGCTGTTAATCCAATTGTGGGCCTTAGTTAATATTTCCCAGCAATTTTTGAAAACCATTAAGAGTTTATAATTGATCTCTCCTGATTTGTACTTTGTGTGGTTGAATTTTCTGTAAACCCATCTTATATCCTAAGTAATTAACAGAATCTCTTCTTTGTATTTTTTTCAGGATCAATTTGTAATCCTCAGCAAGGCAAAATTCTTTTTACTTCATAAAACATTTTCTCTAAGGTATTTGTGTCTGAATCAGCCAGTAAGATATCACCCATATAACAGTAAATTATAGATTGAGGAAACTGTTTACAAGTTATTTCTAATGGCTGTTGTACAAAGTATTGACACAAGGTGGGGCTGTTTAACATTCTTTGTGGAAAAATTTTCCAATGGTACCTTTTAACAGACTGGGAATTATTAAAAGTAGGCATTGTGAAGGCAAATTTTTCTCTATCCTGTTCTTGTAAAAGTATAGTAAAAAGTAGTCTTTTAAATTAATCACTATAATAGACCATGACTTGGGTAATAAAGAAAATCAGAGAATTCCAGGCTATAAAGAGTCCATTGGCTGGATTACCTTATTAATAGATCTCAGATCTGTTACCATTCTCTATTTTCCAGATTCCTTTTTAATAACAAATATAGGAGAATTCTTTAATATGTTGAGCATTTACCTGCTTCTGTATCAGCTGTTCCAGTGCCTATAATGCCAAAGGCCATTGTTCTGACATTATTTGACATTTTTCTTATGTCAAAGGCCATTATTCCACCCACACAGTTTATCAGTTAACTATTTTAAAGATAAGGCTGTTTGTACCTTTGAAAAAACAACAGCAGATGTGCTTTGCTTAACCTGAATGGTCGGTGACTGTTCTTGATAATACCTTTTAACATTTCTCTCTGAAGCATTCTTTATTTTATAATTTGTTTCTGAGATTGGAGGAATGTTATTCTGTGTTTTCCATTGCTGTAACAAATCACATCTCCACAAATTCATTGCTATATTAGCCACATAGGGCTTTGATTTTCTTATCTATCCATCTGGCCCTATACACGTAACCCACCTTATACTTTATTTTACCTGAGATAAAGTTTCAATCCCTAAAAGCTGAATATTTACTTCCTGAAGAGGCCAATTTGGATGCCAAAATTTTGGTGAAATTTGTGCCCAGTAGTCCTTCAATTTCAATGCCATTTATTTGTATTTTTAGCTTTGGTCTTTGATCATTTGTAGAAGTTTGCCAAAATACTTATTTTATGGTCTCTCCTGAATTTTCTGTTCTATCTACTAAAGCTACTATTTCCAGAGCAGTAAGTTTTTTTTTTCTTTTTTCTTTTTGTTTTTTTTTCAAGACAGGGTTTCTCTGTATAACAGCCCTAGCTGTCCTGGAACTCACTCTGTAGACCAGGCTGGCCTCAAACTCACAAAGATCCACCTGCCTCTGTCTTCTGAGTGCTGGGATTAAAGGTGTATGCCACCACTGCCCAGACAGAGCAGTATTTAACAACAGGCATTTTGTCTTTTAATTGCTCTGTGAATGAGTTTCTCCAATGCTGGCAGGGAATTATTTAATCAAATTTGATATTGGGGCCTATGAGAGGACTCCTAAGGTGTTTCCCAGTGGCAAAGAGTTACCTTGCCTGTCTATTATTGATCTGCATTCATTAGTCTAATGCCTGCCTTTGCCATACCTTTTGCATACTCCAGAAGGCTGGAGCCTTCTATTTGGATTATCTCTAGAAAAAAACATTGTTTCTAGGAATGACTTGCCTAAAATTCCTTTTCAAATGACCTTGCTTATCACAATGAAAACATTTGACATTTTGTTTTTTCTTAAAGGTTTTAGAAATCACTTCTCCTATCAAAGTAGCATCATAAGTATGAGATCCAATATCAGCTGTATTTCTAATCCATTCCTCTATTGGTGCTGATCTTGCCTTTAAAAGCCTAACCACCCTTTTGCATTCTGAATTAGCATTTTCAAAAGCCAAGAATTCAATTAATATTTCTCTGACTTCTGGATCTATTCTATTTATAGTTGAAGTCAATCTTTGCAAAAAAAAAAAAAATCAGTGAAGGCTTCTTATAGGCCTTGTATAATTTTAGTAAATGACTCAGACCTCTTTCCTGATTCTTCAACCTTGTCCCAAGCATTCAAAGCTGCTAAAATGACATAGGGCCGAGGTGTGATCTTCCAATTCACACTGTCTTTGAAACTCAGCATATTAGTGTTCACCTAGAAACTGATCTTGAGAAATATCAGTATCTCTAGCCCTAATTCATTGTTCTATGGTCCTCATTTCCTCTTTCCACCATGTTCGCCATTGTAACTGAGGACCAGCTTCCAATATTGCTACAGCTAAATCTTTCCAGTCTTGGGGTATAATTCTGTTCTGAGTTGTCCGTGAATTTAACATTTGCTTCATATAGGGTGAATGCATACCATATGAAACTACTGCTTTCTTAAATCTCCTCAAATCCAATATTTCTATAGGATTCCATTTAACTTCTACATAATCTTAGGGGGGGTCATTCTTGTATAGTAACTAGATAAACTAAGGTTGGTTTTGTTTTGTTTTGGTTTTCAAGACAGGTTTTCTCTGTGTAGTTTTTGGAGCCTGTCATGAAACTTGCTCTTGTAGGCCAGGCTGGCCTCAAACTCACAGAGATCTGCCTGCCTCTGCCTCCCTAGTGCTGGAATCAAAGGTGCCACCACCACCCGACTCTAAGGTTGGTTTTCTAATAGCTTTGGGCCACCCCTCTTCAGTTTCATCATACAGTGGTGAGCAAGGTTCTTGTTTAAATTTCTCTGTCTGTGAGTATTTTTCTTACTTTCATTAGTAAGTCTTTCTAAGGCTTCTATCTTATCAATAGTAAGTCTTTTAAAGTCTTGTTTCTTATCTGCCAATTTTTCATATCTGGCACAGTCACCAAACTACTTTTTAAGGATAAATATGAATTATCAAACTGGTAGTAATTGTAGCAGGCATTATATCAATCCCAGCTAAGTCAGTTATCCTTTTTTTTTTTTGTTTTTTACATTTTCAAGCATTCATTGTGTCACAATACAGAGTCCTCAGTCCCTGCATTGTGATATTTCCCATTCTTAACTGGGGAAAGATTTTTCTTTGGACTTCCCAGTTGTGTTACCAAATCTGCTGTGGAATCTGTGGTGGTGGAGCTGTGAGGTGCTCAGGGTCAGGGTGCAGACACAGGGGGTTCTCAGCAGAAGCAGCTGCCTGAGGAGTGGCTGTGGGCACTGGGGAGATTGGCGGCTTCAGAAGCCACTGCATTATCTAGTGCCATGCATTAGATACCAAGTGTTGCTTTTATCTAAGTTGTTCTATTTATCATTAAAGACTCAGGACTTAGATGTTGGGGTGAAAACCTGCTAGATCAGAGAAGCCAAGAGACAGCCAACTAACTTTTCTTTTTGGTCAGAGACCTACCAACAGAAGGCCTTTGAATCTCTGAGTCCCTCCCTTCTCCGTCCTGTGCATCTCCTTCTATCGGCCTATGGCTAATTCTTGTTAGCTTGTCACTGTCTCCACCCCCGATCCAAGGTTAATTTTATTAACACAGTCTTGAAGTTTCACAGTATGATCAAATATCTCACAACACATTTATTTAAAAATTGAAAACCATTTTATTTTATTTTATTTTATTTTATTTTATTTTATTTTATTTTATTTTATTTTATTTTATTTTATTTTATTTTATTTTATGTGTCTGGATGATTTGCCTGACTGGATATCTGTGCACCACATGTGTGCAGTGCCCTTGGTGGTCAAAAAAGGGGATCAGATCCCCTGGAACTATCATTACAGATATTTGTGAGCCAATGTGTGGGTGTTGGGAGTTAAACCTGGGTCCTCTGGAATAGCAGCCAGTGTTCTTAACTGCTAAGCCATCTTTCCAGGCCTTTCTAATGTTAAATTTTTATATATTATTGTTGTGTATACAATGGAGGACATTTGTGCCACAGTGCATGTGTAGAAGTCAGAGGACAGCTTTGGGGAGTTGGTTCTCCCTTTCTACCTTTATGTGGGTTCTGGAAACCAAACTCAGGACATCAGCCTTGCTCAGCAAGTGTTTTACACACTGAAATATCTCACCAACCCCTAATTTATTTTTATTTTTATTTTTATATTTTGGTTTTGTTTCTTGAGACAGGGTTTCTCTGTGTAGCCCTGGCTGTCCCAGAGCTCTTTCTGTAGACCTGGCTGCATACTTGGCAAGCACTCTGGGAACTTCACACCCTAGTCTGTTCTTTAGTCCAGTCTTACCTTTATTTGACTCTTGTTATAATGCTTGTAAGCTTATGTTCAAGACTCTGAAATTTAGAATTTAATTATCTATTCTGAGATTTTGGAGATGGAGACTCACTATGTAACCAAGGTTGGCCTGGAACTCAAAGTCCTCTTGCCTCAATTTCCCATGCACTGGGGTTGCAGTTATACACCACCTGTAATCTGAAGGTTAGGATAGAAACATACGTTTCTTAGGGAGGGACACCATTCATCTCATAGCAAGCAGCCAAAAGCCAAGCATGTCAGTGAACCAAGACTTGCTGCTCAGTGGGAGCAGCACAGAGAGACAATGACTGCATCACATCTGTCTTCCAGATGTTAGATGCCATCCAAACCTCAGGAACTAGGAGATAGCCCAATATAAAAGAGTGATATCTCTTCTTTGGACTGAGGTGAAGCCCTCATCTCTCTAAAGAGGGGATTTGAGCTAATCATGAAGCCCAGTGACAGGACACAAGTATATCATGCCAGCAGCAACATTTTTGCTATATTCTGCCTCTCTATCATGTTAACTTCCTGCTGTGCTGAAACCAGTACAAATTCCTTTAAGCCAACAGATCTAAAATTTATTTTCGTCTCCAGCCCAATTAGGAGAAAATCAGGATTCCACCTGCTCCCACTTCCCAGTGGAGACAGTTAGGTGATAAAAATGGAATGGTGTCCTAAAGGCGTCTGAGAAGCCGGGGGATTGGGAGTACATCTGTTTTGACTCCTGTTCCATGCAATGCATACATAGCTTAAAGCCTATTTATTGAACAATTATAGGCCAAAAACGCTACTGACAGAAATGTGTTATTAAACACTGTAGGACTTGCCAAACAGCCCACGGCAGGCGAACTTGACAATGCAAAGCTGAGCCTGTATCCTGAGCTGAACAAAAAGCACAGTAGTGGGAAGCTGTGGTTAAAGCAAGACAACGTAAGGACAGAACGGCCTTCTAGGACCTATTCAAAACGTCTCTCATCAGCAGCACCCTTGAGCACTGTGATGTGGTCCTGTCTGTTGGGCAAGTGTCCTGGTAGGATGCCCGTTAAACGGGCGATTTTCCTCTTAAAAAAATTTTAGTACATATTTTTATTAGTTAATTAATTGATTATTTTTCAGCTTGATCACAGCTTCCCCTCCCTTCCTCCTCTCCTTCTGGTCCCTCTCCAACCTCCCCTCTTGCCCCACCATCCACTCCTTCTTTCTTTTCAGAAAAGTCCAGCCTCCCATGCTTATCAGCCAGCCATAGCATATCACGTTACAGTGAGACTAGGCACCTCCCCTCCTATGAGGCAACCCAGCCGGAAGAAAGGGTCCTAAAATTGGGCAACAGGGTCAGAGACAGCCCCTTCCCCCACTGTTAGGAGTCCCACAAGAAGACCAGGCTACACAACTAAAACTTACATGCAGAGGGCCTAGGTCAGTCCCATGCAGGCTCTCCGGTTGGTGGTTCAGTCTCTGTGAGCCCCTATGAGCCCAGGTTAGTTGATTCTATGGGTTTTCTTGTGGTGTCCTTGACCCCTCTGGCTCCCACAGTCCTCCCTCTCCCTCTTCCACAGGATCCCCAAGGTTCACCTAATATTTGCCTGAGGGTCTCTGCACCTGTTTTCCATCAGTTGCTGCCTCTCTGATGACAATTGGGCCACAACAATCTATGAGTATAGCAGAATATCATTAGGAATTATTTCATTGACCATTTTTTTAAAAAAATTGCTAGTCATATTTGGTTCTATCCTAGGTCTCTGAGTTATCCAGCCTCTGGGTCCTGGCCCTCCAGGCAGGGTCAGGGGTGGGCTCCCTCTCTCATGGCATGGGTCTCAAGATGGACCAGTCATGGTTGGCAACTCTCATAATTTCTGCACCACCTCTGCCCCAGCATATCTTGTGTGTAGGACAAATTGTAGGTCAAAGGTTTGTGGCTGGGTTGATGTCCCAGTCCCTCCCCTGGAAGTCTCGCTTGGTTACAGGACATGGCTGGTTCAGGCTCTGTATCTCCCATTGCTAGGAGTGTTAGCCAGGTTCCTGGGAGTTTCCATTGCACCAGCTCATCCCAGAGATGCCCCTGATTCCAGTTGTCTTTCCCAGTACTCTCTCTCCACCCTCCCCAACTCCTGTTTCCATGCCCACCCCCCATTTAGACCCATTCCCCCTCCACTTGTGATGTCTTCTCTACTTCCCCTTCACAGTG
Organism: Peromyscus eremicus; assembly: GCF_949786415.1. Classification (NCBI taxonomy): domain Eukaryota; kingdom Metazoa; phylum Chordata; class Mammalia; order Rodentia; family Cricetidae; genus Peromyscus; species Peromyscus eremicus. Next base: position 124,952,084 of record NC_081420.1, read on the forward strand.
AGATTCATGCCCCCCCCTCAGCCCTCCTTGTTACTTAGTTTTTTTGGGTCTGTGGATTGTAGCATGATTATCCTTTACTTTATGGCTAATATCCACCTATAAGTGAGTACATACCATGTTTGTCTTTCTGGGTCTGGGTTACCTCATTCACGATGATCTTTTCTAGTTAAATCCACTTGCCTGAAAATTTCATGATGTAATTATTTTTAACGGCTGAGTAATACTCCATTGTGTAAATGTACCATATTTTCTTCATCCATTCTTTGGTTGATGGACATCTAGGTTGTTTCTAGTTTTTTGCTATTATGAATGAAGCTGCTATGAACACAGTTGGGCAAGTACCCTTGTGGTATGGTGGAGCATCCTTTGGGTATATGCCTGGGAGTGGTATAGCTGGGTCTTGAGGTAGATTAATTCCCAATTTTCTGAGAAACTACCATGTTGATTTCCGAAGTGGCTGTACAAGTTTGCATTCTTACAAACAATGGAGGCGTGTTCCCCTTGCTCCACATCCTCCCCAGCATGAGCCGTCACTTGTGTTTTTGATCTTAGCCATTCTGACAGGTATATGATGGAATATCAGAGTCTTTTTGATTTGCATTTCCCTGATGACTAAGGATGTTAAACATTTCTGTAAGTGCTTCTTGGACATTTGAAATTCCTCTGTTGAGAATTTTCTGTTTAGATCTGTGCTCCATTTTTTTTTTTTTTTTTTTGGTTTTTCGAGACAGGGTTTCTCTGTGTAGCTTTGCGCCTTTCCTGGAACTCACTTGGTAGTCCAGGCTGGCCTCGAACTCACGGAGATCCGCCTGGCTCTGCCTCCCGAGTGCTGGGATTAAAGGCGTGCGCCACCACCGCCCGGCCTGTGCTCCATTTTTTAATTGGATTATTTGGTTTATTGATGTCTAGTTTCTTGAGTTCTTTATAAATTTGGGAAACCACCCCTCTGTCAGATGTGGGCTTGGTGAAGATCTTTTCCCATTCTGCAGGCTGCTGTTTTGTTCTATTGATGGTGTCCTTTCCCTTACAGAAGTTTTTCAGTTTCATGAGGCCCCATTTATTAATTGTTGGTCTTAGTGCCTGTGTTATTGGTGTTCTGTTCAGGAAGTTGTCTCCTGTGCCAGTGCATTCAAGGTTATTCTTCTCTTTCTCTTCTGTCAGGTTCATTGTAGCTGCATTTATGTTGAAGTCTTTGATCCCCTTCTAACAAGGGCTGGGGGGTTTGGCCCATCAATAGTCCCCTTCCAGGGTCCGGGAAGAATCTACAACCAGCTGATAATTTAATCTTTGATGATAAGAAATGAATCTACATACACAAAATTCCTTAGTCCATTCACTTTATTGTTCTGAGTCAGTTTTCTCTCTACATAGCTTCTGTTCTGCTCTCACACCTAGCTCCTTTCCTGCCTGATTTCTTTCTACATTTATCTGCTGTCCCCTCTAAGTTCTATCTTAATTCTCTCAGTTCTGTCCCATCTAGGTTCTCATCCATCTAGTTCTTTCCCATCTTAGCTCCTCTCCCATCTCCTCTCTCATCTTGTTCTTCCTCATCTTGTTCTTCCCCATCTGGCTCTTCCTCATTTTCCATCTTGTTCCTCTGGTACTCTCTTTTAGTCCTTTAATCTACTTCTTCCCCATCTCAGTATGTTCCTCTCCAATTCTTACCTATCTAGTTCTTCTGTTCTCTTGTCTCTTCTCTGCTCATCTTCAAGTTCTCTCTTCAAAAATTATTCTCATCTCCCTCCTTCTACCTCTCAGTTCTCTATATTCTCTCAGTTCTCCCTAACTCTCTCAAGAATCCAGTTGTAAACTCAAGCAATAGCAACCCTCTCCCAGAGCAAGGTCACCAGGCTTGAAGTCTTATGGGGTCATAAAGGCAGGTAAGAATTTTCCTCAGGCAGTGACCACCAGGCTTTCTTTTACAACCTGAAATGGGAGTGGTAAAGGAGAAGGTCAATAGAGAGCTAATGCTTGGTTAGTATATCAAGAAGGGAATTTATGTGCTCAATCTATATTCCTAGAAGTAGTTAGGTAAGAAATTAGAAGTCTATAAGTACGGCTGTAAGGAAGAAGGGTCTCACCCTAAATTGCACAAGAAATAAAGCTATCCGCCTGACCTAGGAGACTGGTGTTATTTCGTTTGGCCTTGGATACTTGATAGGCATTTTAGATAAATACACTGTTAAGAGTTCTTGGAAGCACACAAGAAAATCATTTTAGGCTGGGCGGTGGTGGCGCACGCCTTTAATCCCAGCACTCAGGAGGCAGAGGCAGGCAGATCTCTGTGAGTTCAAGGCCAGCCTGGGCCACAGAGTGAGTTCCAGGATAGGATCCAAAGCTACACAGAGAAACCCTGTCTCAAAAAACAACAACAAAAAAAAAAAAAGAAAAAAGAAAAAAGAAAAAAATCATTTTAGGAACCAGCTTTATATATATATATATATATATATATATATATATATATATATATATATATATATATATATATATCACCAAGACTTCTTAAGCCATGGCTTGACCTTTGGAGAAGTCCTTGTCTTTTCCAAGCAGAAGCTTTTGTGATAGTAGCTGAATTCCATTACGTTTTCCTTCGGCTTGCAGCACACTTCGACTTGAGTTTTGTACAGGGTGATAGATGTGGATCTGTTTGCATTCTTCTACATGCAAACATCCAGTTAGGCCAGCACCACTTGTTGAAGATGATTTCTTTTTTCCATTGTATATTTCTGGCTTCTGTATCAAAAGTCAGGTGTCCATAGATATGTGCATTAACGTCTGGGTCTTCAATTCAGTTCCATTGATCAACCTGCCAGTTTTTATGCCAATATCATGCAGTTTTTGTTAATATTGCTATGTAGCACAGCTTGAAATCATGGATGGTGGTACATCTGTGAATTCTTTTATTGTACAGGATTGTTTTAGCTCTCCTGGATTTTTTGTTTTTCCATACAAAGTTGAGTATTGTTCTTTCAAGGTCTCTAAAGAATCGTGTTGGCATTTTGATGGGGATTGCATTGAATCTGTAGATTGCTTTTGGTAAGATTGTCATTTTTGCTCTGTTAATCCTACTGATCCATGAGCATGGGAGGTCTTTCCATCTTCTGATATCTTCTCCAATTTCTTTCGTCAAAGACTGATACAATACTTTGACTTGTTAGTATCTGTGTGCATGTGAGTATGTGTGTGTGTGTATGTGCAGATGTATCTGTGTGCATGTGAATGTGTGTGTGCATGTGTGTAGATGTATCTGTGTGCATGTGAGTGTGTGTGTATGTGTGTGTGTGCAGATGTATCTCTGTGTGCATGTGTGCGCGCACGTAGGCTAGGGGACAATCTAAAATGTCATTCTTCAGGAGTCATCCAACTTTTTTTTTTCTTTTTTTTTTGAGGCAGGGCCTCTCGCTGCCCTGGAGCTTACCAAGAAGGCCAGGCAGGCTGACCAGTGAGGCCCTGGATCACCTGTCTCTGCCTCCCAAACTTAGGTCCTCATGTTTGCCCCACCCCAAGTCCCAACTGATGTCTTCAAAATCTTTTTTGAGATAGAGTCTTATTGGGTTGGCTGGCTTGGAATTTCCTAGGTAGACCAGGCTGGCCTTGAATTTATAGTGATCCTCCAGCCTCTGCCTCCAGAGTTCTGGGATTAAAGGCATGTACCACCACTGCCCAGTGCTTCCCCAAACTCTTATGGAACTATAAGCAATGTCTAAGAGTTAGCAACATTATTCTCAAGCATTGCTTATGGTTGCCCACAGAAAAGTTAGCTGCCACTGCTCATCCAAGAATCTTCTTCTTACAGCAAACGGAAAACACAACTGGACACAATGCAGAGATCAAAAGATTGTGGTGAGCCCAGCCCAGATGGACACATCTCCATCACAGCTCCTGCATCTGTGGCTCAGGGAACATGGAGGAAGAGGAGGCAGAAAGGTGGTATGAGCTGGAACACCAGGAAGTCTGTTGTGAAACAGTGTCTTCTAGAAATGGCTGCATAAAGACCAGAAAATGGCGTTATCGATGGACCCACTAACACGGAAGGGGACAATATCACTGGGTCCTAGCCAGTGATATATAGGCAACTATAGGCAACTAATGACTTCTGAGAGATGGAGAATTAGCGTCTCCCAGGAATGAGCCCCCTCATTGTTATCCAATACCGGGTAGTCAGTCTTAAAACCACATGCACCGACAATGAAAATGGACTCATTAGGTTCTATTTATGTATTTGTGCATACACACACATACATATACATGTACATACATATACACACATATACACATACATACACATGCACACCTATAAACATACATATACATATATACATACACATACACATAATGTGTGTACATAACAATGATCACAGAAAAAGAAGCTATTAATTTGAGAGTGGTGGGTATGAGAGAGGTTGGAGGGAGGAAAGAATGAAGTGAAAGGTAGCGTCACGATTCCCACTGCATGCGATGTGACAGATGGTAAGGACTGTGTCTGCTTCACGACTGAAGGGACTAGTTCCACCGTGTTCAAAGGAAAATTTAGTTATCTATTTATTTGTTTACTTTTTTCTGGTTTTTGAGACAGGGATTCCCTGTGTAGCCCTGGCTGTCCTGGAACTTGCTCTGTAGACCAGGCTGGCCTCTACCTCCCGAGTACTGGGGTTAAAGGCATGCACCACTACCACCCAGCTTACTTCCTTTTATTTGAGACATGGTTTCTGAGGCTGGCCTAGAACTCACTCTGTAGCCCAGGCTGGCTCCAAACTCATGGCAATCCTCTTGCTTTAGACTCCTGAGTGTGCAGATGTGTGCCACTTGCCTGGCTTTCATGTGTGTCCATGTTTTGTTTTCCTTCACTGTCCTGATTGCCATGTGATGAAGTGGACTTTGCCCAGAACATGTAAGCAGCAATTTCCTGGCCTGGACAAATGGCAGAGGTGTTCTCAGGGTGGTGGCTGCCAGTGGCACAGCTCCTCGACAGGGCCTGCATGCAGAGCTTCGCTGTCACGCTTGGAGCAAGCTCTCTCCCGTGGTGTGGGGTGTTATAAACACAGCTGTCCTGTCCATTGCCCAAGAGGAACATGCCCTGGAGACCACAAGCAACATGCGTGCTCTCCTCTCTCTGGTGGGTATCTCAGGACGATGTTGCCAGGAATGAAGATGTGTGGTGTAGGAGAGGTTTCTCCTGGAGAGCCATCACACAGGGTTCTCCTGGAATCTCTCCTTTTTTATCCTGTATCCTTTGGTAGCAAAAAGAGAGTTAAATAATGAGATGAGGCTGCAGCCAGCTAGCGAGAAAGACAAGCTGACCTTCAGCAGTAGGGAGCTGGGGAGGAAAAGGTTACCTATTCCCCGGACCTGGTGCCTCACCCTGCTCAGTTCATGGCAGACTGAACCCAGAGGACAGCATCAGACTCTGTTTCTCCCTGCCTGCCATTCAGCTCATCCAACAGGAGTCTCTCACAGGCAGAAAGAGAGAGAAGGTGGGCAGATCTAAGGCACTTCTTCCTGCAGTCCTGGTTTGCCAAGAGCCTCGTGCATCCTTCTGCTGGGGGCCACACCTCCCTCTCCTTCAGTCTGCACATTCTGGAAACTTCTCATTGCTCTTTCAAGTTTTGCAACAGGGCCCTGCTGTGGCCTTTATGTCATCCGACTAACACTGTGTTTGTTGTTAATAGATTTATTAAATGTTTTGAAGGCCAGTTACCAGTTTCGAGTGTGGTCTGCCTTCTATGAGCTCTAGTGGAAAGTCGTGACCACACTGACTAGCTGCGCAGAAGCGCACACACCAGGCACACATGTGCTGCTTTGTCCTGAGCTCAGGATGGAAGTACGAACATTATCATGTACACACTGTTGACTATAAAGCTGAGACATGGAGAGCTTAAGCGGGTTCCTGAAATCACGGAGCGGGTAGACATGCAGAAGCAAAGGATCTAATGCAGGTTTCCCAGGTCCAGGCCTTTAACCATTTTTGTTGCCCTGGACTTTGCTAAGAGATCATGGTGATGATGGTGATAATGGTGACAATGAAGATCACCATGATGGTGATGTATTGGTGTTGGCCATGGTGAGATGAGGGTCATGGTAGTGATGACTAGGGCAATAGTGGTGATGATGGTGATTGTTATAGTGGTGATGTAGTGATGATGGCCGTGTTGATGCCGTAGTGATAGTGGTGATGGCAGTGATGATGGTCATGGTGGAGATGATGGTTGTGGTTGTGTTGGTTAGTTGGTTAGTTTTATGTCAACCTGACACAAGCCAGAGTCATTTGGGAAGAGGGACTCTTAATTGAGAAAATGCTTCCATAACATTGGTCTGTAGGCAAGTCTGTGGGGCATTTTCTTGGTTAGTGACTGATGTGGGAGGGCCTAGTCCACTATGGGTGGTATCATCCCTGGGCAGGTGGTCTGGAGTGTATAAGAAAGCAGGCTGAGCAAGCTGGGGGAACAAGCCAGTAAGCAGAACCCCTCCATGGCCCCGCTTCAGTTCCTGCCTCCTGGGTTCCTCTCAATGAAAGGCTAAGCTGTGAGCAGAAATAAACTCTTGCCTTCTCAAGCTGTTTTTGGTTAGGGTCTTTATCATGGCAATAGGAAGCAAACGAAGATAATGGTGATGGTGATCGTGATGTGGTGAAGATGGTGACGGTGGTTATAGTGGTGATAATGGTGATAGTGATGATGATGGTGGTGGTTATGGTGATGATGATGATGGTGGTGGTGGTGGAGGGGGTTGATATGTTAATGGTGGCAGAGACAGTGATGATTGTATTAGTCACACAGCCTTACATTTGAACATGACCCTCAGATGCTCTCTGAATAAAACTCAGCAATCTATGAGGAAATGGTCTCTCATGATGCCTCTGAATGACCCAACCAAGACCTTGGAACTCGACATCCCACCTGAGACACGCTGCTCTTCTGAAAATCCCTTCACAGACACACCTAACAAGCAAGTCTTGCCAACTGCCTAGTGTCTCTTAGCTCAGTTAAGCTGACACCTGAAATGAGTCATCACAGCCATGTTATAAACCACTCCAAAATACAGTGGCTTGAGCTGGGCATGATCACATACCTCGGTCGTCCCTGCCCTCAGGAGACAGGGGCAGGGGGATCACCAGTTCAAGACTAGACTGGGTTTCTTAGTGAGGCTGTGTGGGTTGCTTGGCAAATATCCAGTTGAGATGAGGCTCAGCTAGACGACAGCTCGGGGGTCTCTCACTCTCCTCTGGGGACACTTGTTCGCAGGGTAAGTGAAAGAGTACAGGCCATATCCACACCTCAGGTTGGCCATGTGCCCTCAACGAAAGCAAGTCATGTGGCCACAGCCAAGACCAAGTCCGACAGGTGGGAGAGCGCGTGTTGCCACTGGAAATGCAGCAAGGCTCTGTAAACAGGATGGACTGAATAACTGGGAGCGATGGTTCAACCTAAAAAGCCACTGGAGTTGGAAGAGAGCTGACTCAGGCTGGCCTCATTCGCATAAAGGAAAATCAGAACTTTTTGACATTTCCAAAGGACTTTAAGGAAGCTGGGATGGCTATTTATGTTCACAAAGTGACTCACATGAGTCACATGGCATGAAATAGGAAAATTCGATGCTAATTGTGCAGCCCCAGGGCTCCCTGCCTATGGTAATAACATCTTGTGCTCAGCCTTTTCAAGCTCACGGTGCCTCCAACAGCCGCGTCTGACTTCACAGTCAAAATAAACAACCCTTCTCAGCTCTTAGCCCAGGAGGGAACACAGGCATAAGGGACTTGTCCAGGGCAACACAGCTTCCGGCTCATAAAAGCACTTTTGGGTGTAAATGATTGTATCCCCTAGAGGTCAGCAAGCTACAGTACGGGACCAAATCAAGAACTACCTTAGTTTTAGAAATAGTTTGGGGCTGGGGAGAAGATCAGTTAGTAAGTGCTTGCTATTCAAGCCTGAGTACCCCAGAAGCCACATGAAAGGTAGTAGCAACAACCTGTCACCCCTGACTGAGGAGGTGGGGGCAGATGGGGCCTCGGGGCTCACTGGCCAGCTAGTCTAATCTAATCAGTGAGCTCCAGGCCAATGAGAGATGCTTCTCAAAAGAGGCTGACAACCGATTAAGAAAGAACTCCTGGGGTTATTCTCTGGGCTCCAGGAGCGTGCATACACACGTGACACACGTGACACACACACACACACACACACACACACGCACGCACACACGCACGCATGCACGCACACAGATTGCTTTGTATCCGTTCACAGAACAGGCTGGCTGCTTCCACGGGGTACAAAGACAGCGGAAGTAAAGAAGACACCTCTGCTTTAGCAACAGCCTCATCCACTTTCTCACTGCTGAGTCAGCGCTGCGTCCAGCCATGGAGGGGCTCCTTCTCTCCCCCTCAGAGGTTGGCTGGATCCCACCAGCCTGGGCTGCACTCTTCTCACACCACAAATCTCCACACCTCTCCAGATAGAAACGTTTTTTGTTGTGTGTGTGAGTGTGTGCATACTGTGGTGTGAGTGTGGAGGTCAGAGGTCAACCTCAGGAGACGCTCCTCTGGAACTATCAGAAAAGCTTCTTCCCTTCCACCACAAGATCTTGGGGATTGAACTCAGGATGTCAGGCTTGGCAGCAAGCTCTTTACCTGGCAAGTCACCTTGAGGGCCCCCAAATAGAAGCAAAGAACACAACCACCCTGGTTTGGGGTGTTCTGAACGTCTTCAGCGAGCTTCATTCCCTTGTCTGTTTGTCTCTCCCTTCCTTTGTGTGTGGAAGATTTTTTTAAAGATTTATTTTTATTTTTGTTTATATATGTGAGCGTGTGCACATAAGTGCAGGTGCCCTGAGAGGCCAGAAGAGGGTGTCAGATCCCCCGGAGCCACAGTTACTGGAGGTTGTGAGCCACCTGACAGGACTGCTGGGAAGTGAGCGCTGGTCCTCTGTGAGAGCAGTGTTCGCTCTTAACTACAGAGATGTTTGTTTAGGTGTGTGTGTGTGTGTGTGTGTGTGTGTGTGTGTGTGTGTGTTGAATAAGGTTAGAGAACATTTTGTGGAATCGAGGGCTGGGATGGGCCTATTAAATAGTCACAGATCCACCATGTGGGTCCCAGGGGTTGAACTCAAGTTGTGAGGCTTGTAGTCAGGTGCCTTTACCCACAGAGGCATCTTGCTGCCTGCCCCCAGGCTGTTTCTTGGGGCTGTGTGGGGGGAGGAATACACTACCAACTTTAAAAAGAAATGCAGGCATTCAGTGTGGCAGTGGATGTCTGTGATCCCAGCACTGGGGAGCCTGAGGCAGGATGTAGAGCTCTAAGCTAGCCTGGGCTACATAGTGAGACCCCCCTGCCTCAAAAATAGGTAAGTAGGATCTGGCAGTGATAGCTCAAGCCTTTAATCCCAGCACTCAAGAGGCAGAGGTGTATCTCTGTGAGTTTGAGGCCAGCCTGATCTGCAGAGGGAGTCTCAATACAGCCAGGGCTATGCAGTGAGACCCTGCTCCAATCAATCAATCAATCAATCAATCAATCAATCAATTAATCAGTCAGTCAGTCAGTCAATGAGTAAGTAAAGTAAATCATGGGGTGCACTGGTTGGGGTGTGGTACATCACTTGCTTAGCATTTTCAAGCATTTTTTAAGTCCTGGGTTCCATTCCCTAAAGAAGAAGAGGAAAAGGATCTTTGGTCTAACCAGCTGCAGTCCTTGACCCTGCACCTCAGAGCCCGCTCTCCCCTCTTCGGTCCTGCTGAGGTAATGTCTCACTGAGGAGGTCAAGGCAGAGGAAACTTGTTTCCAGAGCATGGATTAGCAGCTGCACCCTAAATATTGTTTCTCTAAGAGCATGAATAATTTAGGTCGCCATCGGCAAAGGGAATGTGGCTGAATTCTGAGCAGGCTCCTGCCTTCCCGCTGCCTCTCCAGGAACAGGTAGAACTGGAGTTCCTTGAGCGCCACCCCATCTCTGCTTCTCAGAGACTCCAACCCCTTAAAGCCCTCCCCTCCTTAGTTCCGCTCGGCACTGCGAAGTCACTGCAGTTAGGGGACACAGAAAACCAAGAAAAGGCTCTGGGTTTCCCTGCAAGGAGCAATGAGGGAGACTTGCTCTCAGCTCCTACTTGGAAGGTGCAAGACGCTTTGCTGCAGATGATCACAGGCTCGGTCTGTCCAGCCTCCCCGCTAGCTTCCGCGGCAAAGCCGCCCCCTCCTTCGCGCCACAGCTGGCGCAGCTGTCCTGTTCCTGCGCAGCTCTCCGCACCGCACGCCGCTCTTTTACACACCCCAAGGGCTGGTCCATGGGTCCATGTACCACCCACTGCTTGGAAGCCTAGGCGCTGACCAGGTGGGACCCTCGGGCCTCCCGGAGGACTGGCCGTGGCACCCACTAGATCTGATGCAGGTGAGCAGGGCTCCGCACAGTGGGGTGCCTGGGGTAGGGCATGGCGTTCGACTAGGAGTTCGGTTTTTCTTCTTATTGCAATAGATCTCCAGTCCTTTCTGTGAATAAGTTTTCTTTTGAGTTGATTTCCAAATTATATTTGATTCTCTGGGGAAAACAAACATGTCTTTCTCTGGAGAGTTTCTCTTAAAGTGTGTGTAAGTGGATAGACTTATTTCCCTTTTTAAAACAGTTTTTATTTGGGGATGGGGTTGGGACCCAGGGTCTTGCACATGCTAGGAAAGAGCTCTGTCATTTAGCCACATCCCCAGCCCCCAAATCCGTTTTCTTCTAACTAGCCTTAGCTCAGCCCCTGGCGACCAGTGTCTTTGCTACCTGCTAGGGACACATGACTGGGCGGTGGGAGTTACTGGTCTAAGTCCAGAAGGCAGCCAGTCCTTTCTCAGTCTTGTGGCCTGCAGGGCGTTCCAGCGGTTGGGGTTTGAGGGTCCCCAGCCCAGGCTCCACAGCCCCATGGGCTCCACATGATCTGCGCGCCTGGTGGAGCCGGGGCTGCGCTACTTTGGACTTTGGACGAGAACGACTGTAAATGGTGTTCTCTCTCTCCCTCCCTCCCTCCCTCCTCCTCCTCCTCCTCCTCCTCCTCCTCCTCCTCCTCCTCCTCCTTCTTCTCTTCTTCTCTCTCTCTCTCTCTCTCTCTCTCTCTCTCTCTCTCTCTCTTCTCCCTCCTCTCTGTTTCTGACCCTCACTCTGTCTCTTTTTCCTCTCTATCCTCGCCTCAATCTCTCTCTCTGTCCCTCTCCCCTCTGTTTTTTCTCTTTATCGCTCTCCTTTCCGTCTCTGACTCTCTCCTCTCTCCTCTTTTCTTTTTTCACCTGTGAGTCTTTCTCTCTGTGCTGACAGCCTCACACACACCCCTTGCAGGACCCTGGGCCAGGCCCTGCCGGACTGGAGTGCTCATTCCCCCAGCAATCTCATGTCTGTTGCGGCATGGGGGGGGGAGGGGGTGTCCCTGAGACCTGGCCCAAGAAGCCAAATCAGGATGTGACCTGAGTTTGAGGGAGCAGAAACAGTCAGCACACACCTTTTCCCTGCACCCCCGCTCCTAACTCGAGGCCAAGGGCACATCTGAATAATCCCTGCCGGCAGCCCCGTCTGGTTCATGGTTGATGGCTTCACATGGCTTCCTTATGTCTCTTGTAGTGTGTTTCTAGGGTAATCTCAGGTCACTTGCAGATACTTCAGGTGTGCTTAGCTGTGACAGCAGTGTCCCCCCCCCCATTATGTGGCCTCAAGCCCCTCCTCTCCTCAACACCCTAACCCCTGGCTACAGGGAGACCTCCCCCTATGCCTGAATTTATCTTTGTTGATGTCCTATTTCCCCTAAGATCAAGAACCTGCAGAGGAACATAAAGATATCACCCTGTGCAGGTGCCACTTTCCCTCCACATAAGATGGGTTAATTCAGTGTTATCTTCTCCCAAAGAGTCCATAATGAGCAGTCCTTGGGGCCAGAGAAAGAGGGTGAATTTGACATTGACAGAAATGATGGGGCCATGGCCAGCAAAGGAGTGTCCTGTGCTGTCTGCGGTCACTTTAGGCTCTAGCATAGGGTTGAATTATTTAGTTATTATTATTATTATTATTATTATTATTATTATTATTATTACTGCTTTTTTACTGAGATAGGGTTTCTGGGTAGCCCAGGCTGGTCCGGAACTTTCAGCCTCCTGAGTGCTAGGATATAGATATGTGTGAGCACTCCTGGTTACTTTTTCTTGCTGTTGTTAGCATATATGCTCTGAGGACCCTCAAGAAGGACCAAGGAGGAAGGTTCTATTCTGGGATCTTTCAATCCAGGCTGTCTTCACAGCATGAGACAGCTTAGAGCTGCAGGCCAGCTCACTCTGACCCCTTGGGTAAGGCCAAGTTCATCTTGATGAGAAACAGTTGATCTAACCAGTGGGTGGAGCCGACCTCTGGAGTCCTCAGACACTGGCCTGGAAAGGCAGACCTTGGACAGCAGCCCAGGCAGGGAGGTTGTTGGAGTTGGGGAGTGGGGGTTTCTTGAGGATTCTTGGATCCTACCAGCCCAGGGTGAGGACCTCCCCAATTGCTAAGACCCTGAGTAGTCTCACTGGACTGTGACACCCTGGAGACCTCACAGTCATCCATCTATGCTTCAGGGTCCTTCACTGAGGACAGTGGCAGGGCAACTGGGAGGCTTGGGGTGGGCTACCCAAGCTCCATAAACACAGGCTACTCCCGGGAGGATGTGTGGCTTCCTTCCTTTTCTTTCTACGTGGTGCATGAGTGTGTGCAAATGGATGAAGATGCATGTGCACACGTGTGCCTGTGTATCGGCGGCCAGAGGCCAGAGTCTTCCTCAATCACTTTCCACCTTATTTCTTGAGACAAAGCCTCTCACTGAATGGAGCTTGAAGATTCTGCCAGGCTGGCCAGCCTTTGAGTTCTAGTGGTCCAGGTGTCTCTGTCATCCCATGCTGGGATGACAGGTGTGTGCCACTGTGTCTGATGGTTTTTGTATAAGTCAGTTCCTTATGCATGCATGGCTTTACCAGATGAAGCCAGTCTCCAAAGCCCTTCTTCCTTCCTTCCTCTGAGCCATGCTGCACCTGGCTTCATTTCTGCTTAAAACTGGTTACCGTACTTAGAATACCCATGAGGTGGTGTGGCCATCACCCTACACAGCCTTGGTAATCTCCCACCACCCCAGATAGGCAGCATAGACCAATTCAGGTCATTCCAGCCCCCACCACAGCTGCAGCAGCAGCCACTGTCTGCCATTGGTCCTGGAAGTCATGTGCGCTCTGTTTCCATACGTGGAACCTCATAGTGAGTGGTCCTTGTGTCTGGCTCCTCTCTCTTCTGATGTATTTCTTCCTAAATGCATTTTTAAAATTTTTGGGGGCATTAATTGCACATACAAATGATTTGTGGTGGCTAGTGGTAGTTTTCAACTTACAATCTACAATCATCTGGGAAAAGAGTCCCAGTCAAGACTTGTCTGGATTGTGTCAGCCTATAAGCATGTTTGTGGGGGGCTGTCTTGATTACATTAGTTGATTTGTGAAGACCCATCCCACTGTGGGTGGCGTTATTCCCTAAGCAGGGAATCTTGGACCATAAATGCTTAGAGAGAGGACTGAGCATGAGTGGGCATTTTTATTCTCTCTGGACTGTGGATGTGACTGCTTCAAGCTCCTGCCTTGATTTCCCTACTGTGCTGAGCTGGTCCTAAACTGTGAGCTAGAAATAGACCCTTTCTCCCCTAAGTTGCTTGTGTTGTAGCAACAGAAATGAAGGCAGAACAAGCGTGGGAGACCCTCTGACCCACCTCCCAGCTCATGTTCATTTCTCCCTCTTTTCCAGTGACTGTCCTTTCCCTACACAGACCAAGGCAGACATTAGAAACAGAACCATGTTCTGGCTCAGGCACAATGGCTCATGCCTGTTATCTTTACACTTAGGAAAAGGAGGCAGGAGGATTAGGAGTTGAATCTATAAGCCTTAGCTACAAGGCCAGCCTGGGCTACATGAGACCCCGCCTCAATAAAACAACAGCAAAAAAGGAGTGACTGTATTATGCAGACTCCTAATTCTCCAGGGACCACTTGTGTGTTCATATTCACATACATGTGTGTGTGGAAGCCAGTGATCAAACGCAGCTTTTCATCAGAAGCCAAAGCTTTTAAAAAGCCTTGGTTTTTAAAAAATATTTTAAATTTATTCTTTGACAATTTTTTGCATATATACAACATATCCTTTAATTTTTATCTTTATCTTTATCTTGTATGTCCTGTGCACAAGCACTCACTTTCAAGTGCCACCAGTGCTGTGGAGGTCAGAGGACAACATACAGATGTCTGTGGGTTTGGGGAATGGAGTTGAAAACATCAGTCTTTACCCACTGAGACGTCTCACCAGCCCTGTATACTATATCTTGATCATGTCCACACGCACTTCTCCCTCTTTTCCTTCTACGACATGCCTCTCACAGAGTGAGGAGGGTGTGGTGGCACATGCCCTCAGTACCAGCCCTCAGGAGACAGAGGCAGGCAGATCTATGTAGGTTCAAGGCCAGCCTGGGCTACATAGTGAGTTCCAGACCAGCCAGGGCTGCATGGTAAGGCCTTGTCTTGAACAAAACAATTAAATAACCCTTACAGAGTCCAATTATTGCTGCCCACGTGTGTGTAAGTATAGATCCATGCACTGGAGCATGGCATCCTACCAGGGTCACACCCCAAAAGAAAGCTGCCTCTTCTCCCAGTAGCCCTTAACTGCCAACAGTTCTTCAGCTGAGTGGGAGTTCAGGAGCCCCTCTCCAGCCACCTCGATGTTCAAGGCTGGACCTTTCATGGGTTGGAGTGTGGTGGCTGGCTGGCCTCCTGTCTCTGCTTCCCAGGTCCCTGGCTACAGGTGCTGCGTCCATACCCATTTTCCTTCCTTCCTTCCTTCCTTCCTTCCTTCCTTCCTTCCTTCCTTTCTCCATTCCCCTCTCTCCCTCCCCTGCCTCTCTCTTCATTTTCAAAATATTTATTTTCTCTTTCTTTTTATTTTATTTTATTTATTTTTCAAGGCAGGGTTTTTCTGTGTATCCCTGGCTGTCTTGGAACTCACTCTGTAGAACAGGCTGGCCTCGAACTCACAGAGATCTGTCTGCCTCTGCTTCCCAAGTGCTGGGATTAAGGGCATGCACCACCACCACCACCCAGCAGAATTTTTTAATTTTATGTGGATGAGTGTTCTGCCTGAATCCACATCTGTGCATCCCATGCATGCTTGGTGCCCACAAAGGCCAGAAGAGGGCAATGGATCCCCTGGAACTTGAGTTACAGATGGTTGTGAGCCACAGCGGGTGCTGGAAATCAAACCTGAGTTCTCTGCAGCATCCAAGATTCTATTTTATTTCTTTTAATTATGTGTGTGTGTGTGTGTGTGTGTGTGTGTGTGTGTGTGTGTGTGTGTTGTGCACGTGAGCACAGTGCCTGAGGAAGGCATCGGATCCCCTGGAGCTGAAGCAACAGGTGGTTGTGAGCTGCTGGATGTGGGTGCTGGGAACCAAACTCAGGTCCTCGACAAGAGCAGTCTGTACCCGTAACCAATGAGCCGTCTTTCTGGCCCTCTTCACCTAACTTTTCTCTGGGCTCTGGGTTTTGAACGCAGGCCCTCTTGTTTGCAGAACAATGCTTTATCAACAGAGTTATCTCCCAGCCCTCTTCAAGCTTTGTTCAGGCCCAGACTGTTTAAAGTGAGCCCAACTTTTGGGAGAAAACAAGAGAAGGGAAAGTATTGGGGCTCTAGTAGCCCTGCAAGTGTGTGCCCGTAATGATCCACTTCCTCTTACTAAGCTCCACCCCTCTAAATAGCCCTTGTCAATAGGTTACCCACTGATGATGTCATAGCCTCACAAAGCTAGGCCCTGCTCTGCTCACAGCTCACTGGGGACCAATCCTGCAACACGTGATCTTGGAGATGACTCAGATCCAAACCATAGCAGCAGTCATTAAATACTTGTTCAAGACTGGGCACTGTGATGCACTCCATTCATTCACTTGGGAGGCAGAGACAGGTGGATTGCTGTGAGTTTAAGGCCAGCTTGGTCTACATACTGAGACTCTATCTCAAAGACTTACAAGTATTTGTTCAACAAAGGAGTCACCAGTCATTGTGGCCACCCCAACAAATCAACAAGTTGACTGATTAATGCCTCAGTGGCACACAGAGATGCCATGCCGTCAAAGGGACAGGAAGAGTGAGGAGGCTGGCAAACATCTGCTGGTGCTGAGCACCGAGGAATCAAACGCATACACCCAGCGGTATGCTATCAGCAAAAGCACCTCCCACCGCTGCCCAGGATGACTGACAGCAGCTTCCTGGAGGTGCAGGAAGAAATGTCTGACTCTGTAGACCAGGCTGGTGTTGGGCTTATAGGTGTGAGCCACCGTGCCTGGCTTGAGACGCACATGAGTATGTCTAAGGAGGCCAGATGCCAGCCTTGGGTGTCATCCCTGAGACAGCATCACCTGTTTTTTGTGGGACAGTCTGTCACTGAAACCAGAGCTTCCCCACCCATCTAGGCTAGCTGGCCAGTGACCCTCAGGTGTCCTCCTGCCTCCATGTCACCAACTCTGGGGTGTTGTAAATATGTGCCACCATGACTGGTTTTTCCATGGGTGCTGGGCACGGGACTCAAGTTCTAGTGGCCACCTGACAGATACATACCTGCTGGGCTATCTCCTCAGTCCTCAAATGCAATTAAAAATACATTGTTTGTTCGTTTATTGTGTGTGTGTGTGTGTGTGTGTGTGTGTGTGGTGTGCATGCATATGTGCATGCCTGGTCATGTCTTGGCATGTGAAGGTGCAGGTGTACACATGTCTGAATGAATGTGGAGGCCCTCAGTTGCTCACTTCCTTGCTGAAGTCTCATTTCTCACTGAGCCTGGAATTCACTGCTCAGCTCCTCTCCTTACCAGCTTGCTCACTGTCCCCTACTCCACCTCCCAGGGCTGGGGCTGCAGGCTGCCGCCACATCCACACAGCTTTTATGTTGGCTTGTGGGGATCTGAACTCTGGTCTTTGTGCCTGTGTAGCAAGTACTTCTGAGCCTTGGATGCAATTTTTAAAAGTGTTTTTAACCCACTTGGTTGAACGCTCTGGTGCAGAATCCAAGGATGCCAAGGGGACTGTGTTTCACCCTTACGTGTGACTCTGTGTAATAGTGCTGTCTCTACTTTATGGATAAGAAAACAGGCTCAGAGAGGTGTAACTATTCACCCAAGCCACGCGGCAGGCAGTGGCAGACCTTGGCAAGGAGCCCAGGCACATTGGTTCTGAGGATGAGAACTTCCGTCGGCTCTGCCCACCCTTAGCTGAGGCCATCCGAGGCATGTGTTTTTTCATCGCCTCCGACCTGTGTCTCATGGCTGGACCTGGGCTCTGGGCTTAACTGAGGCACAGAAAGGGAGATGCAGAGAACCATTCACCCATGCATAGGCAGGCGGGGGGGGGGGGGGGGGAGTGTGTGGTCAGTGTCTTCTGAAGCATGAGGAACAGAAGCAGGTCTTGAGCTGGATGCAGGGGTGGAGAGGGGAAAGGACATTCAGGGAAGTGAAGGTTGGTTTGTGCCAAGCAGGAGAAAGAGGAGGTAGCTTCAACCCAGCCTACAGCAGGTGCTCAGCATGTGTGGCTGCTGGGTGGATGAGCGAGGAGAGGAGAGCAGAGCTGGGACTCAGGGGTCATAGGCAGCATGACCACTAGGCCACAGTCTGGGGTCCCCCTCACTCTTTCCTGCAGTCCATGCCAATGTCCTGGGGCCACCAATACGTGCACCTGTCTTAGGCACACTGTGATCGTACCGTCGGCCGAGGACAGGGACACAGGTGGAAAGTACACCAGGTGTGACTCGGCTTCTCCTCACTGGGGCACACACTTTGGCTGATGCTCACCTGCTGGTCTCAGCCTGGCATTCCACCTCTGCCATCTGGTCTGGCGGTTTGTTTAGCTCTGTCCTCATGGGACTTTTGCCCCAAGCCACGAGAGCTCTCATTAAGCCCAATGTGATTTGATTTTTCCCCTTCCACCTTGCTTTATGCTTGTCTGAACGAGGGTTCTACAGTGCCCAAGCTGGAGCAGCTTTGCAGACAAGAGGACTTAAGTCAAACCCCAGCACCCACACCAAAAGCCAGCTGTCTCTGTGGTTACAGGGCTCTGGAGGGGCGGAGACTCGGGATGGCTGGGGTTTGCTGGCTGCCAGCCTAGCTTCATGCTCAGTGAGAGACTCTGTCTCAACGGAATGAGGAAGAATTGAAGAGCAGATTACCCCAGGTCCTTCTCTAGCTTCAGTATGTAAGTGCACACACACACACACACACACACACACACACACACACACACACACATACTCAAAAGAGGATTCCTAGACTGGCTTACAGCCTGTGGTCTAGGTAGGTCAACAATGTCTGTCTCACAATGGGAAGGCTGAGAATCCAGGATTTGTTCAGTCCACAAGGCTGGATGTCTCAGCAGTCCTAACCTGGGCCTGAAGTCCTCCAAGATTCCTGGAGGGCTGCTGGTCTTCAGACTACACCGGAAGCCTGAAGCAGTTTGTTCTAATACTGGAGAAAGAACTCCTTAGCAACAAGACAGATGAACTTGCTGGCAGGAGTGAGGGCAAGCAGGCAAAAGGCAAAAGCTTCCTTTTTCCAAGTCCTTGCAGGTAGGCTGCCACTAGAAAGTGGGGTCCAGATTTAGGATGGGTCTTCCCACGTCACATGATCCAACTAAGAAAACCCCTCACAGGTCTGCCTGCTGGGGTTTGATCCCGATGTGGTCAACATGACAACCAAGATCAGCCATCACACATGTTCTCAGAGACCCATACTCCCCCTCCTCAGAAACCCAAGTCTGTGATGCCCTAGCACCTATACACGGCGTGAAACCTTGGCTTGCAGTCAAGCTTTGTCTGCAGACGGCTTAGGACACCCAGCACTTGTCACACCGTGTCATCTGGAGAATAAGGGCAGGTGACAAGTCTGCCCCTGTTCTGCACAGAAGCCATTTCCCCAAATGACCCGAGACTGACTGAACCTTTGGACACTGCGAACCCACTGCTGTGTATCAGGGCATCGCTCTGCACACACTCAGTTGTTGAAGCTCTAATTCCCAATAGGATGGTGTTAGACAATGCTTCAGGGAACCTTAAATTGTGCACTTTTTGAAATAGCAATTTTCCTCCAGGAATTCATGCTACAGCAGGTGGCAGCTCTCTGTACGGGCACTGGATGCAACGTTTGGACAAGAGAAAAAAAATCTAAAAAACTGGGTGTTCACAGTGGAGAGTGCTGTGGTACCACCTGTTCAGGAGGCTGAGTCAGGAGGGTGGCTTCAGCCCAGGAGTTCAAAGCCAGCCTAGGAAACATAGCTGGATCCCATTTCTAATACGGAGGTGGGGGAGTGGGGAGGAGAGGGCGAGACAGAGAGAGAGAGAGAGACAGAAAGAGCAATTAGGGAGAGTAGGGACAGAAAGAGAAGAAATGAAGGGACTTGACCTGGAGGAAATGAAGAAAAGACAAACACAGGGACCCACAGAAAAGTGGGGACCGAGTAGGCTGGACTCTGTGATGGAGGGGCTTCAGCGCCCCAGAACACAGCGCGTTTGTTATATACAGTTCAACAGGAAGCAAGGATTATGATATACAGCTGAACAGGGAGCCAGGGTCGTTACATTACGTACAGACATACAAGGAGGCGGGATTATTAAATGCAGCTGGGTGAAGGAGACGGGTCTAGCTGGTTTCTGTAGGAGCGGTCGGCAGGCTGCCAGCATCTAGGGGGAGAAAGCTATGGTGGACATTTTCTTCACACACTGTCCACATTCTCACTCAGACGCAAGGAGGGCTTTGCCATCCCTCTGACTTTGCCCAGGGAAGGTTTTGCATTTCCCCCATGCATCTGAAACATTGGAGTCCTTATCATGGCCGTGCCCATGTCAACAGCACACATTCACTCAGGACTTCATTCACTCAGGGTTCCTCTGCTCTCCACAGAGGACGAGAGAGGAAGTAGGGGTAAAAGACAGTAGGAAGAAGAGGAGAGAGGAGGAAGAGAGAGGAGACAGACGAGAGAGTGGGGAGAGGGAGAGGAACAGGAATGGGGGGTTGAGAGTGGAACAAAGAGAAGAAAGAGGATTCAACAGTGCAGGTCATCTGCGACCCAGCAGTGAGCAACTGAATCCACGGTGGCAGCCGCCCTGTTCTCACTTCCTTGGTGGGAGGACGGAATGGCTCCTTCTGACTCCCCACCTTCTTCCAGGAGCACCACGTATTTTCAGACAATGGTCTGCAGTGCTGAAGCATCAGCTCTCTCATTCAGAGTCTGGTTCCACCCATCCCGAGGTGAAGGGCACATGTCCCTGTGCACATGGGAAAGAAGAGGTCACAGAAGAAAGGGAAAGGGTCTTTCTCTCCCTTTCCCTTTCCCCACATCTCCAATATGTGTCACGCTGTAGGAATCTGTAGCCACACAAGACGGCCCAGGCTTGGCAATGGGCATCAGCCCCATCTCAGGTGTGGCTCTTCTGTCATATGGGCAGGTAATGAACCCTACCTATGACTGGCACATGGGGTCCGCTCTGCGAGGCTGTCACATCCATGCAGTGGCTTCCAACTTACTTTCTCCTCATTGTCTCATCTCACACCCAGCTGCACCTAGGTGCTCTGTCCCATGTGCTCTGTCTTTTTCTCTGCTGGGCAAACACATTTGGTGAGATGGGCAGTCCTGCTTGCCAGGTCCACAGGTGGCTGGACCAGCTCCAGCTGAGGCGTGCCCGCTGGTGGCCAGGGGTTGCTTGTCTCCAGTGTGTGTACACAGGACAGCTGGGGCTGTTGAGCAGCTCAAGGGAGTGGGATGCCTCCTTCCTGGAACAGCCTGTCCCAGACTCTGCAGGTTCCTTCCTCCTGCCTGCACAAATCCCAAACTCCAGGGGCAACCCAGTGTTCCTCACAGCCCAGCGTCCCTCCTGTCTCCAGAGCCACACCACCCTGCAGGCTCAAGACTCGGCACCCAGCCTGCCCTCCTTGCTGGTAGCTTCCATGTCTTTGGAACCAACCAACCATGGACCAAACATGTTTTTAAAAGCTTGGTTGTGGCTCAATGGTGGAGTGCCGGGTTCCATCCCCAGTACAATATAAACCGGGTGTTTTGGAACCTGCCTTCAATCCTGTCACTTGGGAGTGGAGGCTGGAGGATCAGGAGTTCATTGCCATTCCTAACTACATAGTGAGTTCAAGGCTAGCTTTGACTGCATGAGGTGCCCCTCCCCCATCTCATTATTTTTTAGTCTTTTTAAAGATTTGTTTTATTACGTTAAATTATGTATGTGTGTGTGTGTGTCTGTGGGGCATGGTGAGTATGCACATATGTGAGTGCAGATGTCTGCTAAGTTTAGAAGAGGTCCTGGAGCTGGAGTTACAGGCCACCACCACTCCCGCACGCGTGCTGGGAAGAGCCGCAAACACTCTCAGCTGCTGTTATAAATGCTCTCCTGGCGTCACGCATTTATATTTAAATGGCACCTGCAGTGGACATGTACATACTTTTGTCTTTTACACGCTTCCCTAAACAGTGTGCACTAACAGCTGTCAGCATGCCCTTGACATCAGAATGCAGACTATCTGCAGGCTAAGGGGCCTTTGTAGAAAGGACTTGAGTGCCTGTCATTGCCGTCACATGGGGTCTGGAAGCAAACTCCCGGGGACACTGAGGGACAGCATTGTATCATGTCCTGTGTTGATTCTTCAGCTCGGAAGCTGAAAGCTTACAGGGCCTAACGCCAGTTGTGTTCTGGGTAAAGATGGGTGGATAACCTTCTGGGTACACCATGTCTCTTTCCTCCTGAGGAAGCGTCCAGATGCCAAGTGAGGTCTTGAAGGATGCCTGGTGACTTCTCTAGGGTGTACTTGTTCCTAGGAAAACGGAGGAATGTCCTATTTATCCTCTGTCTGCTCTTTCCCCTTCCCTGTTTGCTGGAATTGGAACCTTGCACATGCTAGGCATGGGCTCTACCTCTGAGCCATGTCCCTAGCCCCTCACTGGGGGATTCTAGGTGGTCCCTCTGCGGCTAAGCCACGCCCCCAGCTCATGGTCTTTTCTGTTTTAGTTTAGGAATAGATAAATAATCCACAGCACACTACACCTGTGAGAGTCTTCCTTATGTATGGGTGCAGAAAGGTTAATTAGGAGGGACACACAATCCTGCCAGTGGACTGCAACATCATAGCAGGAGTCAGTGGGACAGATCCATGCCCTGACCTCGAATGCTCAGTTACATGTCTGTAAACAGCTGCTGGTTAGTAAAGGAATAGTACTTTTTTTTTTTTTAACAGTGGGAAAGTGTTTTGGTTCAAACACAAAAGCCTTCAGAGAAGCCCCCAGTTTAGAATGGGTTGCAGGGGCAGGGGAGTGAAGCATGAAGGCACAGGAAGGAAGGCGCTATTAGACCCCACGGGTTCCAGGATTTGAAAGGAGATTGGAGGGTTCCTGCACTGGTCATGCTAGTACAATGAAGCTTAAGCACTGGAACAGCAAGGAGCGAGGCCTGGCAATCTGGGGCTGCCCCACTCTGCATTTGTATGGAGCACACACAGACGCCGGACTCACTTGTGTTGTTCGAGAAGCTTCCTAATTGCGCTCACTCGTGCCAAGTTTCCGACTGGTTCTGAGAAGCTCAGGTGGGCTTGAAAAGACACCACAAGAAAGGCGTAGATTCCAAACATCACAGACTAGGTCACTCTGGGAACTAAGAGAAGTCTTCCCTGTGGTCCACGACGCCCTGAGGGATCTGCTCATCTTCTGCTCTCATGCCCTCTGCTTCCCTCTTTACTCAGCCACATTCTCACGGGCTTCCTGCTTGGTTTTTGAGCAAGTCCCACACAGTCCTGTCTCAGGGCCTTTGCACATGCTGTTCTGGGTGGTCAGAAAGCCTTTCATTCAAACACCTGCATGATTCCTGCATCACCTTCAGGTTCCTGCTTGGTGGTTACCTCCATAGCAACCTTCTCTGGGCTTCATTTAACATGTAACTGGCTTACCAAACACATCCTGTCAACTCTTTGTGAAGGCTAAATTGAGTGCTGTCTGAAATTATTATATTCAAGTCTAATCCCAAATACCTTCTAACGGGGCTGCATTTGGAGAAAGGGCCTTTTAAATAGGTAATTCATGAGCAGGGGATATAGTTCAATTTGGTATAGTGCTTACCTAGTATACACAAGGCATGCTCAGCCTCTAGCCCCACATAAAGCCAGCCAAAGTAGCACACATTTGTAATCCTAGCACCCAGGAGGATCCCTGAAGGCCAGAGGCCAGCCTGGGCAAGAGAGTGAGATCGTGTCTCCAACGACAGTCTCTCCTGCCCACTGGCACTCTGCACTCCCGTCACTATGTATAAGGACCAGTAGCTTCAACGCAGGCCAGGTACACAGCGGCCCTCGTGGATGGAGGAAGCTCTGGATCTCCACAGTGCGTTTGTACTGAACACACACCTCTGATTGTTCTTGTCCTTATTCCCAAACAACAGTGTGTGAGCCACACTTCCAGCATCCCCACTGTGTCCCAGGTCACACTCCCACTGTGTCCCAGGTCACACTCACACATCCTCCCCCCCCCCCCCCCCGTGTCCCAGGTCACCTAGAGAGACTCTGGAGTCTGTGGGACTATACTCCCTGTTCTCTGTAAGTCTATGTTTTTTCCCTTAGGGGACCTAGCCTCTCTAGGGTTTGAGGTCTCTGGGGGTCCTGGGTGCCAGTGCCCAGATACACTCAGTCCCCACTGCTTCTCTCCATACACTCTTCTGCTCCTGGCTCATCTGTCCCCCATCTGTCCCTCTCTCTCTCGGATGTCTTCTCTGCATGGGGAGGAGCACGTATCTGCTTATCCACGGCCACATCCCCAGCACCCAGCACAGAGCCAGTCACAGGCACTCACTCGGTGTTTGTTGAGTGAATAAGTGAGTGACAGCCAAGGTGCCAGGCTCTGGGTTCCTCTGGTTTTGAGACTCCAACTGATGTGTGTGGGAGCAGGAGAGCCACCACTTTCCTCTTTCCAAACAGAGGCTGAACTACAGTTCAGAAAAGGACATGTGTTTTCAGAACAAGCCCTTGTGCCTCCCAGACTGCCATCAAACCCTCCATTCTCCTGCCTCAGCCTCCTGCGGGTTGGCTTGCAAGTGTGAGGCACCTTTCTTTCATCCTCCTCAGTCTTGAGCTGTGCTCATTAAGCAGTGGGGGGGAGGGCTGGGGTGTTTCAGCTCAAGACAAGGTGACTTAACAGACGGCCAATGTGCTGCCTCCTGCAGTGAAGGACACCGGGTGTGTACGATGTCGGAGCCCCACCTCGTGCCCCAAAAGATGTGTGAGACTGTGTGTTGTTTAAAGAGTCAAACAAAAAAGGTCGGGCCTGACAGCAAAGGGCTGTCTGCCATTCCAGCTACTCAAGAGGCTGAGGCAGGAGGCTCACCAGTTTGGGGCTAGCCTGGGCTACAAGAGTAAGTTCTGTGACCATCTTGGCAAAATAAAAAGTTAAAAAGAGCTGGGGGCAGAGCACTTGCCTGGTGTGCAGGAGTCCTGACTCCACCCCCATACAGCAAACAAATAAAAGGAAAGAATAAATAACTAGATCGAAGAGCTGGCCTGGTGCTGCACACCTCTAAGCCCTCACTGTCCAGGCTAAGGTGGAGGGTTGTGAGTTCCAGCCTAGCCTTGGCAGCATAGTGAGACTCCGCCTCAAAAAACAGCAATATAGGGACTGTGGCTAAAGGCACTGGCTGATCCTGCAGAGGACCGGAGTTCACACAACACCCACACAGTTAACAATTGGCTGTAACTCCAATTTCAGGGCATCCAACACCGACTTCTTACCTTGAAGGGCATTGTACGTACATGCACAGATTGCATGGGATAACACTCATGCATGTAAAAATAAATAAAACTGAAATGTACAGGATGGCTCGGTGGGTAAAGGTCTGGTAGCCTGAATTCAGTTTCTGGAACCCAGTGATGGAAGGGGAGAACTGATTTCCACGGTTGTCCTCTGACCTGCACAAATGGACCGTGTGTGGCTCACCCACACACATACACCAAATAAATACATAAATAAATTTAAATAACAACAGTAAGAAAGAATACAGGGCTAGGGGATAGCTTAGTAGGTTAGGACCTGAGGCCAGGCATGGTGGGCCACACTAGAGTCACACTGCTTGGGGGAGGGGGTCACTGGCTGGCCAGCCTAGCCAACTCACCTTCAGGCCAGTGAGAGACCTTGCCACAAAAACTAGGGTGGATGACCCCTGCAGAAAGATGCCTAAGGTGGATCTCAGGCTCCACACACATGCACACATGCCCGTGTGCCATGTACACTGCATACACATGAACATACAAAGACCACAATTTTTTTTTTTTTAAATGAGACAAAAAAACCCCAACAGACGGGCTCCCTGTGCTCTCTATACCACAAAGGAAGCAGAGGAGGACTAGACATCTAGCCTAGGACATTTGAACTTGAACTTGCCATCAGGTGTCTGGTATTCACAGGACACAGACCCAGAGCACAGAGAGTCGGGGCTCTAGAGGGTCCATTCCGCAGAAGAGAGTATCTAGATGCAGGAAAGCACCCCCTACCCCACCCCAGACTGGCTGGCATCTGGAGCCAGGCGGTCCTACTGCTCAACATCAGCCACACCCTTGCGCCCTTTCAACCCGTGGCCTGTGTTGCCCGGCAACTGCTAGAAGTGTCTTTCCTGTCCCCCCAGTTGCCAAGGGAATACTCAATCCTTGAAGCCGGGCCTGGGGTGCTGAACTTCCGGGCACAGGGTGGAGTGGCCTCTGCTGTCCACACCTGCTCGCGTGGCCCTGGCTTCCCTGCTGGCTTCTCTCACTCGGCTCTCCCTGTCTGCTTTCTCCCTCCAGTTTCCTCTCCTGGGATTTCTGAGCGAGGCCCATGGATGCCGAGGGCCTCCCGGGGCTCTGACCCCATGCTTCCCACACTCAGTCACGATGTCCTGCACCGCCCAAGGCGCCCAGGTGCGGGCTACACTCTGGCAGGCTCACCCAGGCCCCTGCACGTCTCGTGGACACAGCAGATGAGTGGCAGCCTCGAGGGGCCAACGCTGAAACGGCGTGGTGGCGTGGTGGACCACCGGGATGTCATCTTGGCCCACCAGGCGCACAAAATGCATAGCACCCCTCAGGCCAGAAGGAAAGAATGGGAGTGAGTATGCGCGGAGCAGGCTGCGCAGGGTCTCGTGGGTCAGGCCGAGTCAAGCTGGCAGGCTTCAGGGTGCCGAATGTGCTGATGAGCTGTGGGGTCACTGAAGACTCAAGCTCTCCGTTGAGAGTGGATCAACACTCTGCCTAAGCGTTGCTTTGAGTTCTCTGAGCCAGCTTTGTGAAGGACCCAGGTCCCCCGTGCGCAGTGCAGCCAGAAAGGCTGGCAGAGAGGACAAACGCTTTTGCTGCGGGTGTGGTGGGGAAAGGCTGAGAAATGCAGCCTTCTAGAAGGACCCCCCTGCATCGGCTCTCACTGCGGGTTCCAGAGCCAGGGATACACGTTTGTGCTGAAGGCAGAGTTGGGGGCTAGCTGGGATTGGGAGAATGCGGTGGCTTCCTGACTTGGTTTGCCATCCCCTAAGTGGGTCTGTGACAGGGGTGGGGTGTGGGTGGGGGTGTGGCGGGGTGTAGTGTGTGAGGGGGGCAGCTACCTGGTGCTTGGGACTGAAAACCTCTTCCCAAGTTCCAGCAGCGTTTGGGGAAACCTGAGATACTCGATACCAAGCGCTCTGTAGAAATGCTCCACGGCAAACCCACCCCATGCCACTGCTTTCCTAGGTGGGTTGCTAGGGCTTAATAAGAACATTCTTGTTTCCCCAACGGTGCAAAGCTGGGGTGGGTTCCTGGGCTGATAACGATGGCTGTGGTGTGACCACCAGTAACAGCAAGAGCAGCCGATACTGGCAAGGACAGGAATCAGCTCAGTCCTTAATGGGTCCCGCGGTCTCCACACATCGCCTGTCTCAGAGAGGCTCAGCGTGTGGCCGGCCTGCTTTTCTGTGGCTGTCACTGTTTCTTCTGTTGCTGGAGGAGGCTGGGGTAGTGGGTGAAGCCAGTGGGGGCTGATGGACATGAACAACGCAAGGAGGGTCTGACCATGGTCTGACCATGGTGGGCTGGTTGGAAGCGGAGCATCTGGCTGTGACTGCCCGATGCAGGCTCTGAGGCGGTTCTTGAGATTATGGCGACATCTGGTGGCAGATCTGAGCACCTGCAGGCGGCAACAAACCGACTTCTTTGATGTTACCGTGTGCTCCGTAATTAACCATCTTTCTTCCGGTCCGTGTGTCCACCTGCTCACTCAGCATTATCTACCCATGCGTCAGTTGTCCCATCCATGTATCTTCCCATGTACCTTCCTCTCCCTCGTCCACCCACACACCACTGTTCAATCCAGGCTCTCCTCAATCCACCCACCAACCCATCCATTTGTCCTTTCGTCCTTTCCCAAGTGCCCGGTTGGTGCCTCTCCAGGACTGCTCCCCCGCTCCTTCCTCCTCAGCCCTCCCCACTCACACTCTCCTTTGCTTGGTTTTCTCAGAATCAGTGAGACTTTTGAGTATTCCTGCAGACTTGCTGCAAGGAGTTTTTGTTTTGTTTTGTTTGTGGGGGGGCAGGAAAGTGTTGGGGTTTTGTTTTGTGTTTTTAGTATTTTATTACGTTTTAATTTACTTTGTGCGCATATGGAAAGGGGTGGGCCATGGCACACGTGTGAAGGTCAGAGGGCACCTTGCTGGAGACGGTTCTTTTCTTCCACCGTGTGGCTTCTGGGGATTGGACTGAGGTTTAGAAGCAAGTGCCTTAACCCGCTGAGCCGTTGCCTTAAAGAACTGAAAGGAAAAGGCTTCCTGTAGTGATGGGAGTGAATGCTCACACAGCTGCGGTGAGCCTGACCCAGGGCCCAGCTCTTCCGACCTCCCTGTGCAGGCTCTGCCCTGGCCTGGGCTGCGTTCAGACAGCCCCAGTGTGAACCCATTCTGTGTGTTTGCCACAGTCTGGCTGGTAGGCTTTACTGTTGGTCTCCTGTACCCAACCCACTGTGGGATTCCAGACAGGGGCTTTATCGCTAAGCCACACCCCAGCCCCTCACTGGGGGATTCTAGGCAGGGGCTCTACCTCTGAGCCACACCCCAGCCCCTCACTGGGGGATTCTAGGCAGGGGCTCTACCTCTGAGCCACACCCCAGCCCCTCACTGGGGGATTCTAGGCAGGGGCTCTACCTCTGAGCCACACCCCAGCCCCTCACTGGGGGATTCTAGGCAGGGGCTCTACCTCTGAGCCACACCCCAGCCCCTCACTGGGGGATTCTAGGCAGGGGCTCTACCACTGAGCCACACCCCAGCCCCTTACTGGGGGATTCTAGGCAGGGGCTCTACCTCTGAGCCTCACCTCCAGCCCCTCACTGGGGGATTCCAGACAGGGGCTTTATCGCTAAGCCACACCCCAGCCCCTCACTGGGGGATTCTAGGCAGGGGCTCTACCTCTGAGCCACACCCCAGCCCCTCACTGGGGGATTCTAGGCAGGGGCTCTACCTCTGAGCCACACCCCAGCCCCTCACTGGGGGATTCTAGGCAGGGGCTCTACCACTGAGCCACACCCCAGCCCCTCACTGGGGGATTCTAGGCAGGGGCTCTACCACTGAGCCACACCCCAGCCCCTTACTGGGGGATTCTAGGCAGGGGCTCTATCTCTGAGCCACACCCCAGCCCCTCACTGGGGGATTATAATTAGGTGTTCTTCTGCTATACCTTTCTATCACTTTCATGAAGACAATTTTTGACATACCCCTGTCGTACTTACTTTTTTTATACATATGTTTTGCTAAAACTTATCATTATATAAATATAAAAATGAAAATATATCATATTTTGAAATCATATATTTTCAAGTCATCTTTTTTTTTGTTTTGTTTTGTTTTTGTTTTTTTTTTTTGAGACAGGGTCTTTCTATGTAGAAAAGGTCTACTAGGTAGACCAGGCTGGTCTCAAACTTACAGACCACTACTTGTATCTGCTTCTTGAGTGCTGAGTTATGGCTGGAGGTGAATCTTAATGTATGTATAGTACAGGCTGGCGTCACACTTGTGACCCTCCGGTCTTTGCCAGAACTTGAGGATTCCAGGCTGACCTGTGAGGATTAGTGTTAACTATCAACTTGACAGAATCCAAAGGCACCAGGAGAAGGGCCTCTGGGGGATTATGTTGGTTTTGTGACCCATAACAGGTGGTACCCTTTCTTGATTCTTCATGAGACCCCAAATGGTATAAAATGGAGAAAGCAGACTGAAAGCCAGATACAGGCATCAATCCATCCCTGTCTGCTCCTCACTGGGCACAGTGTGGGCGGTGCCCTATCCATCCTTCTGCTCTTCACTGGGCACAGTGTAGGCGGTGCCCTATCCATCCCTCTGCTCTTCACTGGGCACAGTGTGGGTGGTGCCCTATCCATCCCTCTGCTCTTCACTGGGCACAGTGTAGGCGGTGCCCTATCCATCCCTCTGCTCTTCACTGGGCACAGTGTAGGCGGTGCCCTATCCATCCCTCTGCTCTTCACTGGGCACAGTGTAGGCGGTGCCCTATCCATCCCTCTGCTCTTCACTAGGCACAGTGTGGGCGGTGCCCTATCCATCCCTCTGCTCTTCACTGGGCACAGTGTGGGTGGTGCCCTATCCATCCCTCTGCTCTTCACTGGGCACAGTGTGGGTGGTGCCCTATCCATCCCTGTCTGCTCCTCACTGGGCACAGTGTGAGTGGTGCTCTATCCATCCCTGTCTGCTCCTCACTGGGCACATTGTGGGCGGTGCCCTATCCATCCCTCTGCTCTTCACTGGGCACACTGTGGGCGGTGCCCTATTCATCCCTCTGCTCTTCACTGGACACAGTGTGGGCAGCTGTCTTAGGCTCTGGCTGCCACAGTGATGAGCTGCCCTTATGAACAGGGAGCTGAGATCCACCGTTCCCTATGAAATCTTCTCAGAGCTCTTATGGCAAATGGAACAAGACACTGGCTCTAAGTTCTACTGCAGCCATCCCCCTGCCGTGGGGTTTACTTTCCCTTAGGATGCTGCTCTGTATAAATGTTTTATTCTGTACACGTTCTAGAAATTACTCGAACCCCACAAGTCCATGATCACATTCAATAATTGCTGGGATCTCCAGGTTCCTGCCACAAAGCCACACTTCTCTTTCTTAGTTTTTGAGGATTTTTGGAGCAAATCTCAGCCCTTCACTGGCTTTATAAACCCCAGTCTACCTCTCTAAAGCAACGATCTTTTATTTTCAGTACTATCACACTGACCCCATCCGTCGTCGATGCTCACGGCCCTTGTGCCTGGCCGACCTTCGGCTTTCCTGGCTCTTTCTCCCTTTTTTCAAAACACTGATCTCTCGGAGCGAGGGGGGCTCTGTGTTATGTTTGTTTATTGATTCTGCTTTTGTAAGGAGCAGGACACAGAGTACACTGCTGAACAGGCCAGGACTCCAGCACTGTCACCTTTCCCCCCAGAGCTTGCTGCCCTCCCGGCTGAAATCGGGCCCCTGTCCCCATGCGGCTATTGACCTAGGGCTCCTAGGAATGGAGTGTCTGAGCAGCCACGTCTCTGAGGGATCAGTCTGGGCTAGGAACAGCCGAATCAAGACGTCCTTACTTGCCTTCCTCTCCCCTCCCCTTCGCTCCCCTCCCCTCTCTTCCCCTCCTTTCCTTTTCCCTGTCCTTCCCTCCTACTCTGGCCTTGAACTCCTGAACTTCCTACCTCTGCCTCTCAAGTGCCAGGATTACAGGTTCATGCACCAGGCCTAGATAAAATTCCCTTCCTTTGTGTATGGATATGGAGGTTTGTGTGTGCATGTGTGCGTGAGTGAGTGAGTGAGAGTGTGTGTGTGTGTGTGTGTGTGTCTGTGTGTGTGTGTGTGTGTGTGTGTGTGTGTGAGAGAGAGAGAGAGAGAGAGAGAGAGAGAGAGAGAGAGAGAGAGAGAGAGAAGGTCAAAGGTCAACCTCAGGTGTTTTTCTCTGATCTGGAACTTGCCAAGAAGCGGAACTGCCAGGATTTGGGGTTTTGCAAATCTAGACTGGCCAGCCAGGAAGCCTCAGGGAGCCCATTGTCTCTACCTCCCCAGGGCTGGGATTGGTTTTGCATAGATTCTGAGGAGCTGAGCCGCCCTGCCAGCCCATCTCTCCTTTTGAAAGCTGAATAGCGTTCCATGGCCTCTCTAGACCACGGTTTGTTTACTTGTCCTTCTGTCAATAGGAACTTGTGCCGCCTCCCTTCTGTGCATGACGCCACACTAAGCGTGCATCTACAAATGTCCCTCTAAGGTCCTGCTTTCGGTTCTTTGGAGTCTATATTATGAGGAAAATTGCTAGGATTTGGGGTTTTGCTAATCTTTTCTGTTGGGTAAGCCCTCTCTCCACCTGTTTCCTATGCTCTTCAGCTGGGCATGGCAGCACACTCCTGCGGTCCCAGCACCCGGGAGTTGAGATGGGAGGACCAGGCACTCAAGAGCATCTTCAAGGACACAGCGAACTTCAGGCCAGCCTGTATCAGAGAAGGAAAAACAAAACAAAACAAAGACAGGCACTGTGTCTCCCTAGTGAAGCACCAGGTCCTGGGCTCCACCCCAGCACCACAGAAACCCAAGTGTGGTGATGCAGGCCTGTAACCCCAGCACTGTTGGCGCAGAGGCAGGGGTTCAAGGTCACCCTTGGCTACACAGAAAGTTGAAGGCCTCTTGGGCTGTGTGAAACCCTGTCTCAAACAAAACTAATAAAACCAAATCTTTCCCTAAAAGAAAAGGGATAAAGGGTGGAGGGAGGCAGGCTGGAGAGACGGCTCAGTGGTTAAGAAGAGTTGCTTCCCAATCATAAGGACAGGGGTTCAGAAATCAGCATCCCCCTCAGGGGGCTCATAAAGGCCTGTAACTCCAGCTCCAAGAGATCTGACACCCTCTTCCGGTCCCCACAGGCATCAGTACACACATATGTGTATGCACACACACACACACTTGTGAACACACACACACACACACACATACACAAGCATATGTGCGTGTGCGCAAAAATAAAACCTTTTTTTTTTTTTTAAAGAAAGGAGGGGAGAGAAAAGGCAAGGAAAGAAGGGAGTGAGGGAGACAGAAAGAAAGAGCAGAAAGAAGAGGAGGGGAGGGGAGAGAAGAGAGGAGGGGAGGGGAGGGGAGAATAGGGGAGGGGAGATGTCTCTCTGCCAAGGAAACGTCTCTTCAAGCGTCCTGGCCCGGGATCAGCCATCACTCGTCAGCCCATTTCCACAGGTTCAAGCCGGGCGGGCGTCACCCTGACTGCCTCATGTCTTGGTCCTACTATACTGTCCTGCAGGGTGCTCAGCTCTTCCACCACTGGCTCCCTGACGCCGAGGCTGCGACTGGCACCAGCAGGTGCTGAAGAAGGACCCGAGAGTGAAGCAGAGTAAGACAGCATGGTGAGACAGACAGACAGACAGACAGAACAGTGAGACAGACAGACAGCACGGTGAGACAGACAGACAGACAGAACAGTGAGACAGACAGACAGACAGCATGGTGAGACAGACAGACAGACAGACAGAACAGTGAGACAGACAGACAGACAGCACGGTGAGACAGACAGACAGACAGAACAGTGAGACAGACAGACAGACAGCACGGTGAGACAGACAGACAGCATGGTGAGAGACAGACAGACAGCATGGTGAGACAGACAGCATGGTGAGACAGACAGCACGGTGAGACAGACAGACAGAACAGTGAGACAGACAGACAAACAGCATGGTGAGACAGACAGAACAGTAAGACAGACAGACAGCACGGTGAGACAGACAGACAGCACGGTGAGACAGACAGACAGAACAGTGAGACAGACAGAACAGTGAGACAGACAGACAGAACAGTGAGACAGACAGACAGCATGGTGAGACAGACAGACAGCACGGTGAGACAGACAGACAGAACAGTGAGACAGACAGAACAGTGAGACAGACAGACAGAACAGTGAGACAGAATGGGGATTCAGCAGAGCCAAGGGGCTTAGGGTCAGTTGCCCTAAGGATTGTAGAGTTCAGAGCCTCCCTCCTTCCCTCCCTCCCTCCCTCCCTCCCCCCTCCCTCCTCCCTCTCTCCTCCCTCCTCCCTCTCTCCTCCCTCTCTCCTCCCTCCCTCCTCCCTCTTTTCCTCCCTTCCTTTTGAGACAGGGTCTCAGCCTGCAGCCCCGGCTGCTCTGGCACTCAGAGTGACCCTCCTGCTCAGGACCCACAGTGCTGGACTGCACACGTGCACCACCACGCTGATTCTATCTTCCGTCTTCGTCACTTTGTCAGAGTCTCACTGCGTAGCCCAGGCTGATCTCTGAGCCTTTGATCTTCCTGTCTCAGCCCCCAGAGTGCTGGGATTATACACACAGCCCACCAAGCTCCACCCACTTCACTGATTTCTTAGTTTTACATGAAATTAGAACAGAAATAGAATCTTGAAAATAATTGACCTTCCACATCTATGAGCTTTTTTTCAAGCACTGGTCAATTTTTAAAAACCTTTTTAAATAATTTATTTTATGTGCATGTCTGTGCACCATGTGCATTCAAAACCCTTGGAGGCCAGAGGAGGGCCTCAAAGTCCCTGGGACTAGAGTTACCGATGGTTCTGAGCTGCCATGTGGGTGGTGGGACTTGAACCCAGGTCCTCTGGAAGAGCAGCCAGTGCTCTTAACCACTGAGCCATCTCTCCACAGCCTCCTCCCCTGCCCTTTTTCTTAAAGTTACATTGATGGACTGGGTATAGGAGGGGTAGAGTGCTTGCCTAGCTCCCCCGAGGCTCCATTGCATCCCCTCAAGAAAGGACAAGTGCTAACTCCCACTCTCTAGTGAAGCCTGTGTTGTCCATGAGAGCCACACTTGGAAGCTGCATCTCCCAGAGCTCACTGAGAAGGAGGGAAGTGGGCAAGTTATCATAGCCATCCCTTTCGATATATTACGGGGTGAGAATATGTGAAATCCTTTCTTTTAGCTATTTTCAGATGAAATTATTAACTGGAGCTGCAGGCTCAGCTCACAAGGTTGTGACCAGTTTCTGGGCTGTGTGCTTTGGTGAGACATGTCATGTGTGGTGGAGCAGAGTATCTCACCTCAAGGCCTTCTGGAAGGAGAGAGGGATCAGGATTCTAAATCCTTGTTGGGGTCCAGGCCCCTGTGACCTCACTTTCTCCCACTGGGCCCCATCCCTCCAAGGTTCCACTACTTCGGAATAGCACCATGGGCTTCGGGAATGGCCTTTGGGGCACATCTCAGGTCCAAGTCATAACAGGAAGTGGCCTGGGACACTTGAAAAGTTTACCTCCAGTGGCCTGCTACCTCCAAGCAGGCTCCATTAATTCAACCTGGATTCATCAACTCATTAACTCATCAGTGGGTGAGTGCTGCCACGATCCAGGTCCATCAGTAGGTGGACCATCTAGCTGGGGACCAGCCGTTAAGCAATCAGCCTCAAATTGCTGTATCTAGTGACTGTTCTAGCCCCACACTCACCAGTTCCGTTTTTTAATGAGCTTTATGGATGTTTCCTGGACAATCACAGTCAGACCCATAAAACTCTGTGTGCGCGCAGGTGTGTATGAGCGCGGGCAGGTGTGCATACACACGCGTGCAGGGGTGTGTTGAGCCGGTTAACCTTAGGCGTCCTTCTCCAGTGTCCCAAGGAGGCCAGAAGAGGGCGCCCTGTAGCTAGAGTTTTCCTGCCTGGCCCACAGTCAGGACAAATCTCTATCACCTGCCAGTCCCACAGCTGCTCAGACCCGACCAAGTAAACACAGAGACTTATATTGGTTACAAACTGTATGGCCGTGGCAGGCTTCTTGCTAACTGTTCTTACAGCTTAAATTAATCCATTTCCATTAATCTATACCTTGCCACATGGCTCGTGGCTTACTGGCATCTTCACATGCTGTTTGTCATCGTGGCGGCTGGCAGTGTCTCTGAGTCAGCCTTCCACTTCCCAGCTTTATTCTCCTCCTTGTCCCGCCTATACTTCCTGCCTAGCCAATGGCCAATCAGTGTTTTATTTATTGACTAATCAGCAACACATTTGCCATACAGAACATCCCACTGCAGGGCCCTATCTTTTGATAGAGTTACGGGTGCCGGGCCTGCTCTTAGCTAGGCGCTGACTCTGCCTTATGGGTTTAGCCCAGCGCTGGGATTACACCACACCTGGCGTTTTACATGGGTTCTTGGGATAGAAGTCGGGTCCTTAAGCTTGCATGACAAGTACTGCCTGACCCATCTCCTCAGGCCTCTCCTTAGTATTTTCCTGGGACATGGTTTCCCTGCTTCTGGGAACATTTGAGGCTAATTTTGTCTCACAACAGAAGAAAGATCTATCTTTGCAAAAGACTGTCTGGCTCTCGTGGCTGAAAGACATTTCCTTTAGAGCCTTTCAGGAACTGGGTTTGCTGACTGGTGGGTTAGAACCGCCGGCTTCCAGCTGAAGGTTCTGCGGCAGATCACCAGATGGCGCTGTGGTCCACAAGCTGAGCAGATGCTGGCCCCAGAAGCCGAAAATCTAGCTCCCCCATCCGCACCTCCTGGCTTTCCGCTTCCCGCCTGTAGGGGGCAGGGTTCTGAGACACTGGCGGCAGCGCCCTCAAAACGCCAGTTCTCACCAGACTGTTACCAATCCGCACACAAAACGCCAGTTCTTTTTAAATGTACAAAGATCGGTTGCAGGAAGATGACCCAGTGGGTAAAGGGGCTTTCTGCAGTCTGGAGAGCTGTGTTCAACTCCTGGAACCCATGTAAATGAGCCAGGAAGCACTCTGTTCCGCAGAGTTACCTTCTGGTCCCCATGTGCATGTTGTGGCTCAGGTGTGAGAGTATCCACACACAATAGTAGTAAACAGAAGATCTGAAAGATCCCCGGGAGGGTTTGGGACTGTGACTTAGCGTCAGGGCTCTTGCCTAGCATGTGCAGAGTTTGAATCCCAGGTCTACCACTTGCTGACCCTGACGCTGGGAGGCCTCTCCCTCTCTGCCCAGTTTCCTTGTCTGTAAAGTGGAGATAGCAATAGCTCTGGGTGGCAAACATTTCCTTTTGTGTGGGGGTGTATACACATTTGTGTGTGCAGGTGCATATGCACACATGTAAGCATGTGTGGGGAGGCCAGAGGTCAGAGGTCAGTCACAAGAGTCGTTCTTCAGGAGCCCTCCACTGTTTTTGTTTGTTTGTTAGCAAAGGTCTCTCTGTTGCCCTGACTAACCTGGAACTCACTCTGTAGCCTTGGCTGTCCTGGAACTCCCTCTGTAGACCAGGCTGGTCTGGAACACACAGAGATCTGCCTGCTTCTACCTCCTGAGTGTTGAGATTAAAGGTGTGTGCCACCATGGCTGGCTTCTGCTCTGGTTTTGAACACAAGGTCTCTTGCTGGGACCCGAGGCTCTTCAGTTAGGCTAAGCTGGCTGGTCAGCAAGCCCCAGGGATTTTTCTGACTCTACTTCCCTCGAGCTAAGGTTACACGGGTGTAAGAAGCCTGGCTTTTTCATGGGTTCTGGGATGAAGTTCAGGTCCTCACACTTGGAAGGCGAGTACTTTCCGCACTGATTCCTGTCTCTAGCCTGCGGTTTCTCTAAACGATGCAGGCTTACAGGCACTCCATATCAGGTCTCTCTACCGCAAGGCAGAGAGGATGGGGTCTCAGGGTCCTGTCTCCACAAGGAAAAGTTAAGAACCCTGACCAAACCGAAACCTGACCTTTAGAAAGGAGCTGGGAATCAGAGCACTTTTTTTTTTTCTGGTTAAGGGGAAGGCAGGTTGAGCAATTCTAGCCTAGTTGATATTAAAAAGAAATAGGTCTGGTCCCAGGGCTCTGCTTTTCCAGTGCAGCTGCTGGCTTGCGGGCAGAGAGACCCTCTTTTTGTCCTTTGAATTCTGGCCTTGGCTTCAAACCACAGAGGAAGAGGTCTGCAGAGGCTCCGGGGTGCCTGCCCCTCCCACAGTGTCTGGCAGGCTCTCGCGCTCCTAAGTGTCTTGTGAGCACATGTCCCTGAAGTCGCCCTTCTGATCTTATAGGACTTTGATGTAGGATTCAGTTGTGCCTCGGGTTTCCAGTCCCCAACAGCCAGAGCCATCCCTGCCTCTTCATGGGGTCTGTGAGCTGGAGCTGGCCTGTGTCATCATCGTCGTCCCCTCCGTCCCCGTCCCGTCCCCCCATGCCCCCCCCCCCGCCTCGTAGCACCAGCACAGGACGATTCTAAGCTTTCAACACCTCTCACTTAGGTTTTGAGACAGCGTCTCTGATTGGCCTAGAGCTTGCTAATGAGTGAGGCTGGCTGACCAGCCATCCCTAGAGATCTGCCTGTCTTTAAATCCCAGTGCTGTGAGTGAAAGGAAAAGTGTCAGCTCAGGACCCCAAGACCGAGTCCCCAGGTCCTCATGCTTGCATGGTGAGGACTTTACCACCGGAGTCCTTTTCCCAGCCCCTGTCACACTTTTTGGCTGGTGACTGTGCACACAGGAGGATCTGTATTTTTGTTTGTTTGGTTTGTTTTCGGTTGTTGCTGCTTCTGTTGACACAGACTATGTTGCACAGACAGGCTTGGAATCCACGACCCTTCTGCCTCAGTCTCCCTGTGTTGGGATGACGCATGTGACTCACCACCACTCTGGCTGCCGCAGGCTCTTGTGATGGCGTCACTCAGATGGTCCCCTGACTGTCTCTGGGTGTGCCTTCACCATTGCTGCTCTCCCTGGGTCAGACACCGCCCCTCTACCTTTTGCACCTCATGTTTTGATGTGTTTTGGGGTTTTGTTTCCTGTGCTTTGAGGAATGGAACTCAGGACCTTGCACATGACAACCAGGCTCTCTACCATCAAGCTACAGCCAGAACTTTCTCTTATTTCTAAAAATGATTTTGTTTCTCTCTCTCGCTCTCTCTCTCTCTCTCTCTCTCTCTCTCTCACACACACACACACACACACACACACACACACTCACACTCACACACACACACACACACACAGAAAGAGAGAGAGAGAGAGAGAGAGAGAGAGAGAGAGAGAGAGAGAGAGAGAGAGCGAGCAGATGCCTACAGAAGCCAGAGAAAGGCATTAGATTTCCTTGGAGCTATAGTTCCAGGCAGTCATGAGCCTGACTGGGTACTGGAACCAAGGTCGGGTTCTTCTGGGATAGTAGCTAATGCTTTTAAAAGCTGAGCCATCTCTTTAGCCCAGGCTAGCCCTGAACATCAGGTGTCATTATGCCTGGCTCCTGCCTTAAGTGATTTTGCCTTCAAGGCCTTTTGGCTTGCTGTTCCCTCTGCCTGCAATGTCCTTCAGATGGCTAGCTCCTTCTGTGCTGGTCTTTGCTCTGATGCCATCTACTGGAATAGAAACTGGTAGAGCCTCTGTCTAGATTCACCCCATGAGGGGCTGGGAGCATGCTCGTTCAGCGATACAGCAACCGGGGGATAGAGCTTTATTGGCATGGAAAGAACCTGGGTCCTACTACTGGGATATTCCCAGGCCATTTTAACCCACGTTACAGTGCCTCGCTCTCTTCCTTACTTTATGTCCATCTGAGACACACCCGCTTTCATTTGCAGTGTGGAAATTACAAATCGACTTTGGGGTGGAAACACACATAGACACAAACACGTCAAAAGCAAAGCATGGCCAGTACTTCCTAAGTGAACACAGAGTCGTTCCAGCTTGATTCCGGTTCTGGTTCTTACTCCTTGGAGTCAGTGATTTCCTCTCTGTGTATCCAGTGAGCACATACTGGCCCAGCTGAATGTTCAAATATTGAAGTGGTTCCATCTAAGCTAGCAAAGAACAATTGCTTACTCGAGAGGAAGCTCCCCCAGCCATCCGGGTCCCCTGCTGGTCCTGGATGGTCCCAGATGCTTCCAGACAATCCACGTTCTAGAGGTCGTGCCATCTGCAGGCATCCATAGGCGAGGGGCCTAGCCACAGATGCTCAGCCCCTTTCCAGAAAAGGATACCAAATCTGCTTAGAGCCTTTGTCTCCATCCCAGACACGTTAAATGTCCCCATCCCAGACTCACCAAGTGTCCTCATCCCAGACACACTGAGCTTCAAGGGACAGGGTGCAGCTGGGGTAGAAGGCTGGGCAGGGGGAATCCACACCAGGCTATGGATGATTCTGATCATGTTTGGGGCCATGAGTCCTCTACAGTCCAGGGAAGGCAAGGGGCCGCTTCTCTGGATGGATTTTAGATGATCATACCAGACAGAAGGAAAGTAATCACGTTAAGTGTTTGAAATCCTAGAGTTGTTGCAAAACTAAGACACATAATTATAACAAGTTGGAGAGAGGGCTCAGAGGTAAACAGTATCCACTGCGTCTGCAGAGGACCCGGATTCGGTTCCCAGCACCCTGTCAGGCAGCTCACAACTGACTCCAGACCCAAGGGGATCTGACACCTTTGGCCTCTTGCTGCCAGTCGCAGGAAAACGTAATGGAATTCAGCTACTGTCACAAAAACTACTGCATGGAAAAGTCCAGGACTTTTCCAAAGTCAAGCCATGGCTTAAGAAGTCTTAGTGATATTTTAGCTTATATATATATAATATATATATATTAGCTGGTTTCTACAATGATTTTCTTGTATGCTATGTGTGATTCCAAGAACTCTGAACAGTGTATTTATCTATAATACCTATCAAGCATCGAACAATCTCCTGAACTAAGATAACACCCTTATAGAAACAATGCCTGTCTCCTAGGTCAGGCAGATAGCTTTATTTCTTGTGCAATTTTAGCTGAGACCCTCCTTTCTTATACAGCCTTACTAACATTATAGACTCCTAACTTCTGACCTAACCACTTCTAGGAATGTAGATTGATCACATAAATTCCCTTCTTGATATACTAACCAACCATTAGTTCTCAGTTAACCTCCTCCTTTACCACTCACCTTTTGGGTTTAAAAGAAAGCCTGAAGGACCTTACTTTAGCTAGAGCATTGCTATTGTGTGGGTATATAACTGTAAACCTCAGAGGCTTGGAGAGGATTTTGAGGATTTTGACTGGAGAACTAGGAGGACGAGATGGAAGATGAGGAAGAGCCAGATGGGGAAGTACTAGATGAATAGGAATGAGATGAGAAGGACCTAGACGAGGCAGAACTAAGATGAGAGAATTAAGATAGAACTTAGAGGGGACAGCAGATAAATGTAGAGAGAAATCAGGCAAGAAAGGAGCTAGGCATGAGAACAGAACTGAAGCTGTGTAGATAGGATTTTATCCCAGAGGAATAAAGTACATGGACCAAGAGCTTAGTGTACATAGATTCTTTTCCTGAAAATAAGTCTCACCGTTTGTAGCCTCTCTTCTGGGCCCCTGGGAAGAATATTATTACGGCGAGTCTTTAATAATATTCGAGAGCCTCTGGCATCTTTGGGCACTGAATTCACGTGGCATACCCCAACAGAGACACACATAATGAAAAACATAAAACATGGGTCTGGAGAGAGAGCTCAGTGGTTGAGCATTTCATGCTTCTGTAGAAGACCTGGGCTGAGCTTCCAGCACCCACATGGTGGCTCACAACCGTCTGTAACTTAAGTTCCAGTGGATCTCATGCCCTCTGCTGGACTCTGTGGGCACAAAGCGTGCATGTAGTACACAGACTAACATGCAGCCAAAATACTCATATACAGAAAATACTTAAATCTTAAAAAACTTAAAAATAAGAACAAATCTTTAAAAAAAGAATCAGGGGAAAGGCAAAGGGGGCCAAGAGCTAGAGCTTGGGGAAACTGAGGAAAAGAGTGTGGTATGCCTTGGGCTCAGGAACCACAGCAAACAACATCAAGTCCGGATCCAAGTTCTCACCAGCTTTGTATTCTCAGTTTGCTTGGCCACACCCCACTCCTGGTTCCAATTCCGGACTCCATTGGTTTCTCTGGAACCTCCCAGGCTCTTTCTCCTCATCTGTGAAATTGGGATGTCAGGATACAGTGAGCTAATGAATACCCAAGGCCTCTCTAGACAGTGAAGTCACACCCTGGGATCCCCAGACACTCAGTTCCAGGACCCCTGTGAATACCAAGGTCTGCCAAAGTGAGCAAGTCCTTCTGTAAAATGGCATGGTGTACCTCACATCATCTCTAAACAGGTTAGTAATTCCACAGGTAGCTGTGTTGTACTGTGTGGGAAATACCCACATAGCAGGGGCTTCTGTATGTTCAGCACTGTTTTTCCTCAAATATGTTCAGACCTCAGTTGATTGAATGCGTGGGTGGAGAATCTACACATGTGTAGGGCTAAGTGACTGTCACAGTTATGTGACTCTAGGTAGGATGGGAGCAATGCTGTTCATTAGTCACTCGGATATTCAGTGAAAACAGTTTTAACTTTACTTGAATTGATAAATAGTCAAGCAGAGTGAGATGCAGTGTTTTGGTCTGGGCACGCACTGTAGGGAGAGTCAAAGTCATGATCACGTCCAGCATCTCCCAAGTTCACATTGAAAGTTGAGGCACTGAATAAATCAACGACTTCTGCTCTCTCCTCCATCCCTCCCCCTTTCCTTTCTTCTTTCTCTTGTGCGTGTGTGTGCACACGTGCGTGGAGGCCCAGCTACTATTCCTCAGGTTCCTTATTTTTGAGGCAGGGCTTCTTATCAGCCTGGAGCTTGCCGTAGGCTAGGCTGGCTTGCTAGTGAGCCCGGGCATCTGCCTGTCTCTGCTCCCGGTGCCGGACACAAGCATGTGCTTCCACGCCCAGCTGTTGGCTGTGTGGGCTCCGGGGCTATAACTCGGGTCCTTACGCTTGCATGGCGGGCACTGCCCACTGC
Organism: Peromyscus eremicus; assembly: GCF_949786415.1. Classification (NCBI taxonomy): domain Eukaryota; kingdom Metazoa; phylum Chordata; class Mammalia; order Rodentia; family Cricetidae; genus Peromyscus; species Peromyscus eremicus. The sequence goes on from NC_081420.1 coordinate 124,993,900, forward strand.
TCTTACTTAAGGCATTTTATGATCCAAGAGGAAACCCCACACTCACTGTTTTGTTTTGGGACAGGCTTGGCTATGTAGCCAAGGCTAGCCTCATGCTTATGCTCCCGGAGTGCTGGGGTGAGAGGTGTCTGGACCACACCTGGCTGCTGTTTGCTTTTGTTGGTTCTCAGAACTGGAAGGGGTGCAGTCTAATCAAAGCTCCCGCTAACCCCCCAACACCCTCTTCGTTCTCCTCCTTTATGGATTATTCTGGACTGGTTTCTCCTGTGACCCACTGGGATAGTATCCTTGGTCACATCTAATAAGAATGACAGCATGATCTGCTTCTAAGGGCGCCTCTTCCCATTCCTTCCTCCTCCTCTTCTTTCTTTCTCTCTGTTTGAAGTAGCATCTCACTCTGTAGCCCAGAATAACCTTAAAGACACTCAAATCAAACCCACAGCTATCCTCCTTCCTTAGCTTCCCTGGTGCTGGGATAACAAACAGAACCACCACGCTCGACTTGGGAATGATCTCCTTAGAAGACAGACATACCTTCCACAGTCCCTGGAAACCCTTGGGGATCTCATTCGTCCACACTTGCCCATCCATGGACAAATTGCTGACAACTGTAAGCAGCCTGGACTAACCAGGAGGGAGCTGTCTCTGCCCCTCACTGACATGAGTTGGGATTTACACCCTTGCTCCACTAGCTCCTGGGCATGTGGTTCTGTAGCTGTGGCTTGGCCTCCCATCCTGAGACGGGCAGCATCCTGCTCTTTGTACAGTTCTAAGGAGGTAAAGGGAATGATGATTGTGGTGTCCAGTGCAGCCTTTCCCACACAGCCATGGGCTTCTTTTGCTATTTTGGACAACTTCAAGAGGCACTGTTTACATACATGGTGTGGGCGACAGTGTCCTCGGGGGCTTTCCAGAGTAGCAGGTTTGCTAAATGCCTTCCAAGAGTCAGTGTGATCGTAACAGCGTATGCCAAGTGTTAAAGTTAAAGCACCCATTTTGCAAACAAGAAAACGGAAACACAGAGGCTTAGTAATTAGTCTGAGGTCACACAAGATGCAAGCCGATTTCAAATCCGGAAAGCCTGGCCCCAGATCTGTGCCCTTGGAAACTCATAGTCTCTTGCGGTTGCCCAAACTGTGGCCCAGCTTCCCTCATTTCACTTCATATTTGGAGGCTCTGCAAGGCCATCAGTCCTGCAAGTCACTTGCTGAGCTAGGGTTGAACACAGGTCTGCCTGGGCCCAGCTTGAAGCCCGTTTGTGCTAATGACTTGGCTGTCATGGACACCCCAACACTGTTGTGCTCCCTGCAGAAAGTTCTAGCAACTTGGGTTTTAGCGCTGTTGGTGGGTCTCACTCCCTTCGGGGTCTTCCTTGGCATAGAGAGAGCAGCTGGTGAGAGTGTGAGCTGCCTTGAAGGACCGGGAGAGGCAGCAGGAAATGCAGGAGGTTCAATGTAGACAGGGCCAGGGCCGGGACTGGAAAGAGAACTCACCTGGAACCCTGGCTTCTCCATCCCTGTTTCTATGTGGTCAGATTTCTGAACCTGTGGCAAAGCACCAGTGAGAACCACGTGAAGTGGCGAGGATTTACTGTGCCTCATGGTTCCTCAGGGCTCAGTCCGTGGTCACCTGGTTCTGCTGCTTTGGGTCTTTGGTGGGGCATCTTCCATAAGGTAAGGGCAGTGGCCACCAGCCAGGGAGCAGGAGCCACAGACAACCTAACTGGCAGCTGAGGTGGACGGCAGCCAGGTAAAGGGCATCTGGTCAGTACACTAGCTTTCCTTCAGGCTAATACCGTTGATGTTGATGTTGAGTTGATGCCTCCAGCTGATGTGGTGGCACACAGCTGTCAGCCAGTACTTTGGATACTGAGACAGGAAGATGACAGGGTCACAGCCAGTCTGGGCAGTATAGTAAGACACTGTCTCAAAGAAACCAAGAGCTTGGGTGTGTTTGATGGCAGAGCCCCTGCCTAGATTTCTCAGTTGAGGGGCTGGGGTATGGCACAGCAGCGGAGCCCCCAAACCCCCCAGTGAGGGGCTATGGAATAGATCACCTGACCAGAATCCCCCAGTGAGGGCTGTGGAGTAGATCACCTGACCAGAATCCCCTAGTAAGGGCCTGTGGAGTAGATCACCTGACCAGAATCCCCCAGTGAGGGCTGTGGAGTAGATCACCTGACCAGAATCCTCCAGTAAGGGCCCGTGGAGTAGATCACCTGACCAGAATCCCCCAATGAGGGCCTGTGGAGTAGATCACCTGACCAGAATCCCCCAGTGAGGGCCTGTGGAGTAGATCACCTGACCAGAATCCCCCAGTGAGGGCCTGTGGAGTAGATCACCTGACCAGAATCCCCCAGTGAGGGGCTGTGGAGTAGATCACCTGACCAGAATCCCCTAGTGAGGGGCTGTGGAGTAGATCACCTGACCAGAATCCCCCAGTGAGGGCTGTGGAGTAGATCACCTGACCAGAATCCCCCAGTGAGAGGCTGTGGAGTAGATCACCTGACCAGAATCCCCCAGTGAGGGCCTGTGTAGATTACCTGACCAGAATCCCCCAGTGAGGGCTGTGGAGTAGATCACCTGACCAGAACCCCCCAGTGACGGGGCTGGGGCGTGGCCCAGTAGTAGAGCTTCTGCCTAGAATCCTCTAGTGAAGGGTTGGAGGTGTGGCCCAGGGGTAGATCTCTTATCTAGTATGCATGGGACTCCACACTGGAAAATCAAGTTAGCTGGTACCTCACCTGATACCAGCCGAGACCAGATGAATTAACCCATTTTGTCCTCTCTATTGAGAAATCATCCCTAGGATAGTCACACTTGGCATTTGAGTCCCAGTGGTAACCCCAGAGACCCCCTAAGGTGCCCAGACTAGGTGTTTATTTTTCAGGTCAAGGCCAAGTCCAGCTGTGCAGGGCAGCAGGCAGCCTCAGGCACCCACAGTCTGTACAGAAACAGAACTCTGGACCTGAAGTATGCTATCCAAATAAAGGGGAGAGAGAGAGACAGAGACAGAGACAGACAGAGAGAGGTGGGTCTGAGAACTTCCAGTGAGTGGTGTGTGCTGGTCTCAGATCCAAGAAAGCCCCTGGGGTAATTTGAAGATACAAGGGCCACAGCACCAATGATGTGGGGTCCAGTCTAACGGTGGATTCTCCAGAGAACTCACCCTGTCCCCAGACACCTAAGCCACTCCTGGGAGACATCACTGATTTATGGGCTGGAGTCTCACCGCCATGTCCCTCCCATGAGCCAGCCCTCACCTCTTAAAGGCCCCATCCTCTCAATACCACTGTGCTGGGGACCAAGCTCCATCCAGCACAGAGGACAACTGCCAAGACGGCTGGGCCAGGATTCTAAGGCTTCTGCTGGCATTTTCCCTGCTCACATGACCATGCTGAATTGCAAAGACATGCTGAGAAACAGTGCCTGTAACCAGGCTTCAAGTGGCATGGGCAGCTTCTTGAGTAAAGGTGACTGATTTGGGACACATTTGACAACCTTTCTCTGTGAAGCACACCACTCCTGGTGAATACCAGCAAGCTCAAAGACTGCTCCCCCACCCCCAGCTGCACCCAAAAAAAAAGGCTTCCTGGCTTCTGCCTGGAGCTATGCTGCCTCCAGCCTTGAAGGCTTGCTGTTCTTCAACACTGAAACACAGGAAAATGCACCATTTCTCTCTTTCTCTTTGGATGCCCCTTCTCTGGGTCCATCCTAAGCCTGCCAGCTGGACACTCAGTCACAGACACCAAGACAGGTTGTCTTTCTCCAGGGAGCCAGATGGGGCGTTTAGACAGTTTTCCTGGTAATACTTTCTGGTGGTTTTTGTTTTGTTTTTCTTTTGAAAAAGTGTTTCATGTAGTTTGCACTGGACTCGAACTCACCATCTTCCTACCTCGGTTTCCCAAGTGCTGGCATGACGGTTTGTACTATCATACTCAGTCTGAAATATGGCTGTGGGTGTGTATGTTTGGATACACGTGCATGTGTGTTCAGGTGTCTTCCTCAGTCACGCTCTGCCCTATATTTTTCTCTTTTTTCTCATCTCTGTGTGTGACTGTGTGTACTAATGCCTGTGAGGGATGGGATGGGGGTGGGGTGGGGTGCCATGTGTTTTCACCTTCCACCTAGCTTGAGGCAGGGTCTCTTTGATCTTTGCTTCAGGGTAACTAGCTAGAGGGCTTCTGGTGGCGCTCTGCTCTCCACTGCTCATTTACGCGGGAATTCTGAGATTACAAGTTCCGGGGGGTTCCTGGTGGGCCTGCCAGCACCTGAAGAGCTGTCCCCCAGTCCCTCCACCTTATTTTTGGAAACAGGGTCTGTCGCTGAACCTTGAGTTCCCTGATCCAGCTGGCTGGCCAGTGAGCACCTAGAATTCTCTTGCCTCTGCCCCACAGCAGGATTACAGCCAGGCGCGTGGGCCTTGCCTGGCTTTTACACACCTAGGCTCTGACTCAGGTCGGCATGTCCCTAAGGCAAGCGCTTTACTGACTGGGCACTTTCTCAGCCTGACATGTTCCGGAGGGTTAGAATATACTTGGAGTGAGCTGGATTCTCATTTGTGATGGGGCTTTTGGGCCTTTCCTGCTTCCTTGGGAGGAGGTGGGGTCCCTGCTGTGTGTACACGGCCCAGCAAGCCACCTCCCCACCCCCTTTGCCTTAGAAGCATCTTTTTTCCCCCATCACTCCAGCACCATCTTGCCAGCCCTGTTCTCTTCCTCCCCCAACTTGAAGGCTTTTTCCAAAGCTTTCGGCTCAAAAAGTGCTGAGGCCGCGGCTGTGTCTCAGAGTTCCGCACTCCCGCTGTCACTGGAAGAGAGCCTGCAGCCATGTGCCAGCACCTTCCGCTCAGGGCCTCAGCCACCCTGTGAGCTGGGCCGAGGCCTGGGCGGCTCTCAAAGCAGGCCTCACACCAGCCCACGACTCTTCCCTAACTCAAAGGACTTCGAATTTCCTAAGTTTTCTTTATTTTCTGAGACAGGGCATAACTACACAGCCCGTGTTGTTCTTGACCTTGGCCCTCCTGCCAGCCTCCCAGGCATCACCAAAGGATACCAAACTGTAACTCCCACACAAGCCTGCAAGGCAGGGCAAAAATCACGATCATTTCCAGATCTGGAAACTCAAGCACAAGGTGGGCGAGGGACTCGTCTAAGGTCCCACAGCTGGGGTGGCCCAGCTGCAATTCAGACCCAGCAGTCTGAATCTGGACTTAATAAGAAAATCCTCATCTTGGCTGTCTCCAGGTGCTGGCAGCCTCCAGCGATCACACTTCCTGCCCTCCATTGTAGGTGCTAGGTTTACCAGTTCTCTTATTACAGTCACAGCATGGGGAAGGGTAGATACACTTCCTGGTTAGGTCATGAAAGGACACGGCTTTTGTCCTGCTCTGCTTATGTGCAGCTGTGTGTGTGTGTGTGTGTGTGTGTGTGTGTGTGTATATGCACATGTGTATGTTGTGTGTGTACGTGCATGTGTATATTGTATATGTACACGTGTGTGTGAATGTATGTGTGTGTATGTGTGTATATGCACATGTGTACGTTGGGCTACTTGTGGTGGTCAGTTTTTCCTCCACTGAGTGTGATCCCCGGATCAAACTTAGTCAGGTTGATGGCAAGTACCTTTATGGGCTGAGTCATCTCAATGGTCCAATTCTAAAAGCATCCTGAAGGCTGCTTGGGTGGCCTCTCCTCTTTCCATCTGCAAAATGGGATCCTGTGCTAAAACCTGAGTCATCCTGTCGGGGCTGAATGTATAGAGATAACTATCTTAAACCAGTGTTAGTGAGAAAGTTCTATTTAGGACATTTTTCTTCTCTTTTCCTCCCTGCCCCCCTTTCTCCTTTGCATAGCTCCGTTCTTTCCTGGTCACCTCCCAGGAGGCAGGGTAGCTGGAGTGTGAGGATTCTGTGTGGCTCCCTTGCTAGTGTGTGGGAGGAGTGATATTCTAAATTAGAGGCTTCTGTGGCTAGCTATGGATATAGGAATGCGGCTGGCTGAAGCAGAGGGATGCTTCTTCCCTTACCCTCCATCGGAACTTCTCTGCTCCCAGCCAGATGAGTTACCTGCCTCTGAGGCTCTGGAGGGTTCAGCCTGACAGGTAGCCATAGAGACACAGCTCAGGTGAGAAAGGCCTGCTGCTGGCAAGGGCCACGGCTTCTTCCTCTGTCCCTCCACACCCTCTAACCAGAGGAGAGATGCCAGACAAACCCCACAGCCATGGTCTGCCCTGCAGGCTTTGCTTTGTTTTATCCTTTAAAAATAAACTCCCTGCCAGGTGGTGGTGGTGCACACCTTCCAGGACTCAGGAGACAGAGGCAGGTGGATCTCTGAGTTGGAGGCCAGCCTGGTCTACAGAGTGAGTTCCAGGACAGTCAGGACTACACAGAGAAACCCTGTCTCAAAAAACAATTACATAAATAAATTCCCTGTGACTGAAGAGATAGCTTAGCAGTTAAGAGCACTGGCTGCTCTTCTAGAGGACCCAGGTTCAATTCCTAGCAACTACATGATGGCTCACAGCCATTCATAACTCCAGTTTTAGAGGATCTGATGCACTCTTCCGGCCTTCACAGGCACTGGGCATGCAGGTGATACACAGGCATACACACAGGAAAACACCCTTACATGTCAAATAAAAATAAATACATCTTACAAAACAAAACAAAACAAAACAACAACAAAAAAAAAGAATTCCAGTCAGCAGCAGATGACACTTCACTGGTTAGTCATTTAGTATACTGGCTGTTTCCTGGGCACTGCTGTGGTCAGGGCCTGGACCCAGGCATGAGGAGGCCCAGGCCAATTATGCCTCGGGGACGAACAGCATAGTACAGTCACCACACAAATAAGCCATCCCCAGGAGCTATGAGTGCCAGAGGAAGGAAGCTGGGCAGGAAGAGGGAGCCCCTGGGCTGGTTCTGCAGCCGGGGGAGGCCGTATGAGCAAAGGGCATGCCCAGGCAGATGTGAGTGGGACGCTGTGGTGGGTCAGGCTCATGAATGTGTTAGAGAAACATTGCAGGTAGACGGCCAGCCCTAGAGCACTGGTCAGAATGCTTTTCCCGTCAGAGACAGAAGGACGGGAGCTGCTCGGGCTGGCATGGCGGCAAGGCTCGACAGCACAGAACAAAACAACATAACAACGACAACTTAATCTTTTAAAGATAAGAGACAAGGATTTATCAACTCAAGGAATTTAAAACAGATCTAGGTGCAGCTGCACCTAGAGTGAGTGTAAGGTCAGGTTTCAGGAATCGTGGATCCAGGGGCTGGAATGAAGTTATCAGCCTGTGATATAATAAAATGTATCTAGTCCTTGTTCTGATTTCCAGGTTCCTGATAGACACTGAAAGTAAAGCCATGTCCTATAGAACACAGTGTGGGAGATGGGGGTCACATACTTCTTTCTGCACCCCACTCTTTGGTCACTCATGGACATTGTACTGGTTTTTCTATACCTGCTTTACATCTTGAAATGGGACGATACAGTTCTCACGTGGAATTATATATATAAATCTACTTACATGAAGTGCCAGGAGAGGCCAGCTTTGCAGAGACATAAGTGAATGGTGGTGAAGACCACAGACTGGGGAGGAGGACGGGATGTGCATACTTAACATGTTTCAGGTTTGTAGATGAAACATCGTTGAAGGAGTGGTGCTCAAAAATGTGAACGAAAGGTGATAGGGATGGATAGATGGGGGTAGACGGGAATGTAGATGAATGAATGGAAAGATTGGTGGGTGAATGGATGCATGGGTGAATGGATGGATAGATGGGTGGGTGAATGGGTGTATGGGTGAATAGATGGATAGATGGTGATGGAAAATAGATGGACAGATGGATGGGCAGATGGGTAGGTGAATGGATACATAGATAGGTGGGTGGATGGATGAATGAGTAGGTAGTTTGCATACCTTGCTTCTTGTCAATGTTATTATTGATCTTCCTAGCTGTGTTTGATCAATGGCAGCCTTTCTATTTCCACAGATGAGGCATTACAGCTCTCTGGTGGAGGATTCTAGGCTACTTGAGGCTGAGCACCTGCATCCCACCTGTTGTCGCTGCTCATTCTTGTGTGTCTCGTGGCTCCTGGCTACATTGTCCAGCCACACACTGCTGTCTGTTCCAGTCCTTCATGCTACTGCTCTTCCTCCCTGCCAGGTCTTCCTGCTGCCTAAACACGTGATCTCAGACAAAATAATCGTCAACTTTCTTTGGGCCTCAGTTTCTTCACCTATAAAATGGACATGGATAGGACACATCTGAACCTAGCTATAAAAATACATAAGAAATGCTTTGATATTTGTGAGCTTGAATTTGTTTTTGTTTTTGTTTTTTATTTTTTGTTTTTCGAGACAGGGTTTCTCTGTGTAGCTTGGTGCCTTTCCTGGATCTCGCTCTGTAGATCAGGCTGGCCTTGAACTCACAAAGATCCGCCTGCCTCTGCCTCCTGAGTGCTGGGATTAAAGGCATGCGCCACCACCGCCTGGCTTTGAGCTTAAATTTAATGATGGTGTGAGATATGGTTACTATTTTTTAAAATAAAATCTCACGATGTAGCCCAGGCTGCCTTTGACCTTGCAATCCTCCTGCCTTAGCCTCCTGAGTGCTGGGATTAGAGGTGTGTGTCACCACATTTGGAAACTACCACTTTTTTCTGTGGAGGTCCACAGCGAACAGGGCCAACCCCTGTCGATGGATACACAGATTGCTGACAACATCCTCCCGTAAGGAATGAAGGCATTATGCCCTTGTAATGTGCACTTGAGATGCTTCCCTTGCATACAACCGTCTGATTAGTGATGTTAATGATGGCTTCAGTGTAACATGGTGTCTTAGTTCTTTTCCATTGTTGTGATAAGACTCCATGACCAAGGCAACTTATGGAAGGAAGAGCTTTTTGGGGGGCTTACAGTTTCAAAGGGTTAGAGTCCATGGCCATCATGGGGGAAGCATGACAGCAGGCAGATAGACACACTTCCTAATTTTTCCCAAACAGTTCCATCAGCTAGGGACCAAGTATTCAAACACACAGGCCTATGAGGGCCGTCTTCATTCAAACCACCACATGGGAAATGGTGCCAGGTATTGTGACACACACTCCTAATCCCAGCACTAGAGAAAATGAGACAACAGTTTGAGGCCAAGGGTTTTATAGCAAGATCCTGTCTCAAGACCACAAGAAAGGAAGGCAGTGGGGCAGGTTTGGAGATGCTGTGTGGCTGGGGTGAGGCTGGAGTTGGGGATTTTGGATGTACAGTATCAGGTGTCACTCTCTGTTGATGACACTGCCCTTGGCTTCCATCAGTGGTGGGGACAAGTTATGTCCATCCATCTTGCCTTTAGAGTATCAACTCAGTCATCCATTCATCCATTCATTTGCTCATCTACCCATCTATCCAATCATCCAACTACTCATCTACCCACCCAGAAATCCATATCCATCTATTTAATCACCTGCCCACCTGTTTGTTTATTCTTTTTTTTTTTTTTTTTTTTTTTTTGAGACAGGGTTTCTCTGTGTAGCTTTGGAGCCTATCCTGGACTCACAGAGATCCGCCTGCCTCTGCCTCTTGAGTGCTGGGATTAATGGCATGTGCCACCACTGACCCGCCATTTGCTTATTCTTTAATAATGTCTTTCAAATACCTGGCACATGAGACACCCCCCATTCAACTGAAAAGCCACCAGTCAGCACCGTGGATGAAGTGGATGCATGCTGATACCAGACTAAGAGATGATGGAATACTTTGAAGTGCATGATTTAACTGCAGGGTTGAATGTCACATGACAAGCACAAAGGACGTGTCTTGCTCAAAGGAGCATTGCATCTGGGACCTTGGGAGGAATAGCCTCTCCTGGGGAAAAGGCGGAATACCAGTTGGGAGAGTGTTGTGACAGTCTGGGGACAGGAAAGAATACAGCACATTGAGAGAATCAAAAGGAGTCTTTATTTTCAAGTGTATGTGAATGTGAGTGAGGCAAAAGATGTCTAGTTGGGGTATTGTCTCCTTATTATTTGGTGACTCCATTTAGATTTCTTTCATCTATACAAAAATATATACACGGTGCCTTTACAATGAAATATTAATCAGCTGTTAAAAAACAAAACAAGGAAGGCTGGAGAGATGCTCAGAGGTTAAGAGCACTGACTGCTCTTCCAGAGGACCTGAGTTCAATTCCCAGCAACCACGTGGTGGCTCACAACCATTTGTAATTTGATCTGGTGCCCTCTTCTGGCATGTAGACAGAACACTGTATGCATAATAAATAAACCTTAAAAAAAATCATGAAAATTTCAGGTAAATGGATGGAGCTAGAAAAAAAAATCATCCTGACTGAGGTAATCTAGACCCCAAAAGACAAATATTCTATGCATTCTCTTGTATGTGGATGCTAGCTTTTAAACCTTCAATGTGCATGCTTTGAATACTTGGTCCCTAGCTGGTGGAACTGTTTGGGAAGGATTAGGAGGCCTGTCTATCTGTCTGCTGTCATGCTTCCCCCATGATGTGCGTACACACACACACACACACACACACACACACACACACAGCTTCCACAGTAGTTGGTTCCCATGCGGTCCCTCAAATGGCCCTGTATTAGTTGTCCTCGCCACATTCCCTTCCATCTCTCTCTCTTCCTGTCCCCCATTTAATCCTCCCATTCCAGTCTCCCCATGACTATGTATTCTGTTTCCCCTTCCTTGGGAGCTCATCCTCCCTCCTAGTCCCTTACTCTATACCTAACCCCTGTGACTGGATGAATGGTAGCGTGCACATTGAAGGTTTAAAAGCTAGCATCCACATACAAGAGAATGCATAAAATATTTGTCTTTTGGAGTCTGGATTACCTCAGTCAGGATGATTTTTTTTCCTAGCTCCATCCATTTACCTGAAATTTTCTTATTTCTTTTGTTTTGTTTTTTAACAGCTAATTAATATTCCATTGTGTAAATGCACCGCATTTTCCTGATCCACTCTTCTGCTGACAGACACATAAGCAGTTTCCACTTTCTGGCTATTATGTACAGAGGAGCAAGGAACATGGATGAGCAAGTGTCTCTGTAGTAGGATGTAGGGTCCTTTGGGTGTATGTCCAAGAGTGATATAGGTAGATCTATTCCCAACTTCCTGAGGAACTGCCACACTGATTTCCGTAGTGGATGTACAAGTTGGCACTCCCACCAGCAATGGATGAGTG